>NW_015152405.1:24779-34648 GCF_000732505.1 Cyprinodon variegatus
CTGGGCCTCCTCCCGGTGGGACGTGCCTGGAACACCTCCCGAGGGAGGCGTCCAGGGGGCATCCGAAGAAGACTTGGATATAACAAAACCTAATATCTTCAGAACGGCTCCAAATGACACAAAACTCATATGGGTGAGTAGAACATGATGGAATAACGTAAAATAGAGGGGCCAATGTAAAAAAAAATGGCTTTCCCCTTTAAAGTGATAATATAAAATCATTCCAGTATTTTGAGTAATTTTTTTCAGATTTTGCCTTTTTTTTTTGGACTCTTCATTGTCTCCGTCTTTAAGATGGTTCACAGAAGCAAAAGGGAAAGTCGGCAACAACAGAGACCCTAACAAGGTAAAAAGGCAGAAAGAAAAACATTTGGTGACATAAAAGTCACAATAAACGATCATACACTGGAAAAAAATCCAAATCTAGATAAGTAATTTTTTTTTTAAATAAGTGCATTTGTTCTTGGATTGAGGAGGTAAAGGAGACATTTTGGCAGTGTAACAAGACAATTTACACAAAAAATTAGAAAACACAATTGCATTGTCTTATTTCAAGTGCATATTATCTAAATATCTTATTTTAAGAGTAAAATTGCTCATTCCGTTGGCAAACCATCTCATTTACCTGCTTAAATTAAGGGTAAATACACTTAATTTAAGACGTTTTTTACTCATTTTAAGACATGTTTTACTAATTTTTAGATCGTTTTTGCAGTGTACCTTGGCTGCTTGGACAGGAGCAGACCCCTACATGTATGTTAGGAGCTATTTAACATGTTTTACACTCACTTACAGTGAGAATCTAAATATAGAAATAGCTGCAACAAAGAAAATGAGTGATAAATAATAAATGAAGCAAAGGAATAAAGCAAGCTACTGTACTGCACATATGGAATTACATTTGGGATTTAATGTGGATGAAGACTGCAGTGCTTGTCTTTTTCTGCTGAAGTAAGCTGCTTCCCTCATAACTGCATCTTTGCTATAGATTCTGCTATAGAGAATAACTGATTTGGGTGTTTTTTGGTAAGATGATAAGATAGCTGCTAACATGTTGGCAATCGGGGGCAATTACAAAACTGTTCGTGAAATAAATCCTTCAGATAAACTAGCAGCGGTTGCTATTTGCTGAAAAAGGCTATGTGTACAATGTTTTTGCTATAATTTTTTTTCTTAAATGGTTTTCAAAGTAACTCTGCTGTTTTTAACAGATTTTAGTTTTTCAAATTGTTTTCATTTTTTCTTACTTTATTTTTGAACTTTATATTTTTATACAAATTTATTTCTATTTTATAGATTAAGTTTTAGAAATTGCATTCTTCTTGCATTGTACAGATCACCACAAAAGTAAACAACTACAGTAGTGATCTGTAATACAATATGAAAAGAATGCAATCCTTAAAATTTGATCTAAAAAAAAATCAAATTTAAAGATGTAAAATCTATAAAAAATAAAAATAAAATAAATAATTGGATGAACAATTAAATTTGAAAAAAAATTAAATGTTAAAAATGTGGATAACGTTTTTGTTAGGGTTCCAGTTTGTGTGGGTTGTTTTTCTGTGTTTTTCATCTCCCCACCACCAGGTGGTGCCCTGTTCTCGTTGGGCCTCCCTGCACACCTGCGGCTCGTTGGGTCATTACCAGAGGAGTACTTAATTTGCGGACTGTCACCACCTCGACCCTCCTGATCCACTGGACAACTACTGTCAACCGTAACTAGTGGGTACTTTACGGCAGTTGCCGTAAAGATCGGCGTGACTAGTCACGTAATGTAGCCAAGCTCCGATCACAGGAAAAAAGGAAAAAATCGGGCCGATCCGATCTTGAGATTGGGATCGGGGCATCCCTAGTTAAAACCTTATTTATTATTTTCCATTTACAAAATGTGTTGTTTTTTTCTATTTATAAAACAGGTTATTTGCCTGCAACAATAATAAATAAAAAAATTCACCCCTTAGATCTCTCCAAGAATATTTATACTGCATTCACACCAAACACATTTTGAGCATCAAAAAGGCATCCAAAGCCTAAACTTAAGTGCTTGTTCACAGTAAAGTCAGACTTTGCATTAAGCCAAGGGTGTACAAATGGATCTAACTCTCGTCGATGGTATCTTTTTACAATCGCAGATGCAATAGAGACAGTTGCTTGGCTTTATTTGTTGTTATAAGTGGGGACAAAGTATTTTTAAGATATTTACTAAACAGACGCAGCAGACGCTGCCAGAGAGTTCCAATTGGGCCTAAAAAAAAGTTCTTATGTGAATTTGTTTGTGATATTCAGAAAATTAGATAAGCACCCCCCACCCCACATTAAAAAATATTAAAATGTTTGGCTATATTTTAAAAGCAATCAATTGTCTCAAAGTTTCTTGCCTTAAAACTGAGAGCGAAAATAATCTAAAGCAATGAAGTCAACAAAACCTCTGTAGCCTCCATTGTTTTGATTTTAGTTTTGCGGTGAATGACACCAGGATGGGGCTGTAGTGGCGTCTGTAGCATCATCGCTGTGAATTAGGGTGGAATTGATTGTTGAATAGATGAAAATGCAGAAATAATTAGCTTATTTCAGGTCATTGATTAAACATACCTTAGGGCATGTCCGGACGCAGTCGTTGCAGTTGAAAGCAAAGAACTCTAACAACATTAATTTAAAAAAATATATTAGTCCTGGGTGTTTGGCTCTTTATAGACCAGTAGTGTTTTACGCATATTAGGAAATTGCTTTGGTGATAAAGTTCTACACATAGACAAACAGCTGACATAAATACATCTGGACATATGTAATGTTGCAATAAAAACACAAGTGTTTCAGGAATGTTATGGGAATAGAGATAAATATTGCAACTTTTTCCAAAGGAACATCACCATGGTAGATGTTAAAAATAGAAATAACAACAATATTTACATGTCTAGATAGCACTATTTTTACCAGGAAAGTAATAATGGGACCAACTGTTCTTTGGAGTCATGTCATTCACAATCATTATAACATCCATCCATCTATCCATTTTCTGTCACGCTTATCCTAAGCGGGTCGTAAAGGCTGCTGGTCCCCATCTCCAGCTTTCTACGGGCGAGAGGCAGTCTCGGTCGCCAGTCTATCGCAGGGCTCATTATAACATTCAAATTATTAAAGGAATAGTACACCCAAAACATGATTAGCCTTCATTTTCTACTCACCCCCATGCTGAACAACACTCTGGAGTACTTTTTTGATATCTCAAATGCATCTGGAGATCTGGGAGGCTTCTTGCTGTCTGCTGACATTCAAATAATGGAGGTCTATGGCGCCCGAGGCAGAAAGGTCCATAAAAGTCCACAAAAAACGTGTCAATATTCCTCCATACTGCTCGTCCAATGTATTCCAAGTGTCCTGAGTGGGTAGCATCCAGAATTTACTCGAAACGAAGTCATTTAGAATGTTTTTAGAGCATAAACAGTAGTGTATAGGATTTCCTAAAAGCGTGCGCATGTGAGTTCACGAGTCTACGGACACCGGCAGACCAAACCAGACGAAAGTGCGCATTCAGCTCAGCAAAGAACTCATGCTCTTCCTCAACACTGAAGTCCTCAGACATTTTTCTTTCGTTGTTTCTTTATTTGCACAGGTAAACAGCACATTTCTTCTTCTACGCTTGCATTATCGGCAGAGCAGACGCTGAATGCGCACTTTCATCTGGTTTGGTCTGCCGCGGTTTCCGTAGACTCGTGAACGCGCTTTTAGGAAATCCTATACACTACTGTTTATGCTCTAAAAACATTCTAAATGACTTCGTTTCGAGTAAATTATGGACGCTACCCACTCAGGACACTTGGAATACATTGGACGAGCAGTATGGAGGAATATTGACACGTTTTTTGTGGACTTTTATGGACCTTTCTGCCTCGGGCGCCATAGACCTCCATTATTTGAATGTCAGCAGACAGCAAGAACTCCCAGATCTCCAGATGCATTTGAGATATCAAAAAAGTACTCCAGAGTGTTGTTCAGCATGGGGGTGAGTAGAAAATGAAGGCTAATCATGTTTTGGGTGTACTATTCCTTTAATTCTAAAGATTGGTTGACTTAATCACTCGGTTCATGCAACTGCAGTTTTGGTTTTACAGTTAAATTGAGCTGCTTAGGTCAAAAAAATGTGCAGTGTACAAAGTTTTAACTGTATTTTCCGATCCTTTACATTTGCATTACGCAATAAGCATGGCTTTAGTAACACATAGACCTTTTAATTGATTAGCATCAGCATTTTCTTCCGTTTTATCCTGGGCCGGGACGGAGAGGCAGCAGTCTAAGCAGAGATGCCCAGACTTCCTGATCCACACACCTCCTCCAGCTACTCTGGGGAGACCCCGAAGCGACACCAGGCCAGCTCAGAGACATATTCCCTCCAGCGTGTCCCGGGCCTTCCATGAGGCCTCCTCCCAATGGGACATGCCTGGAACACCTCCAGAGAGAGGCGACCAGGAGGCATCTGGAACAGAAACCTGAGCCACCTCAGCTGGCTCCTTTCGACGTGAAGGAGCAATGACTCCGAGCTCCTCCCGGGTAACTGAGCTTCTCACCCGATCTCGAAGGGTGCACCCAGCCACCCAGCAAAAGAAACTTATTTCAGCCCCTTGTATTCGCCACCTAGTCCTTTCAGTCATTACCCAGAGGCGACCAGGAGGCATCTGGGAGGCATCTGGAACAGACGCCTGAGCCACCTCTGCTGGCTACTTTCGACGTGAAGGAGCAACGACTCCGAGCTCCTCCCGGGTAACTGAGCTTCTCACTCGATATCGAAGGGTGCACCCAGCCACCCAGCAAAGGAAACTTATTTCAGCCCATTGTATTCACCACCTGGTCCTTTCAGTCATTACCCAGAGGCGACCAGGAGGCATCTGGGAGGCATCTGGAACAGACGCCTAAGCCACCTCTGCTGGCTACTTTCGACGTGGAAGAGCAACGACTCCGAGCTCCTTCCGAGTAACTGAGCTTCTCACTCGATCTTGAAGGGTGCGCCCAGCCACCCTGCAAGGGAAACTTATTTCCGCCCGTTGTATTCGCCACCTGGTCCTTTCAGTCATTACCCAGAGGCGACCAGGAGGCATCTGTGAGGCATCTGGAACAGACGCCTAAGCCACCTCAGCTGGCTCCTTTCGACGTGAAGGAGCAATGACTCCGAGCTCCTCCCGGGTAACTGAGCTTCTCACCCGATCACGAAGGGTGCGCCCAGCCAGCCTGCAGAGGAAACTTATTTCCGCCCGTTGTATTCACCACCTGGTCCTTTCAGTCATCACCCAGAGGCAACCAGGAGGCATCTGGAAGGCATCTGGAACAGACGCCTGAGCCACCTAAGCTGGTTCCTTTCGACATGGAGGAGCAATGACTCCGAGCTCCTCCCGGGTAACTGAGCTTTTCACCCGATCACGAAGGGTGCGCCCAGCCAGCCTGCAAGGGAAACTTATTTCAGCCCGTTGTATTCGCCACCTGGTCCTTTCAGTCATTACCCAGAGGCAACCAGGAGGCATCTGGAAGGCATCTGGAACAGACGCCTAAGCCACCTAAGTTGGTTCCTTTTCGACGTGGAGGAGCAATGACTCCGAGCTCCTCCCGGGTAACTGAGCTTTTCACCCGATCACGAAGGGTGCGCCCAGCCAGCCTGCAAGGGAAACTTATTTCAGCCCGTTGTATTCGCCACCTGGTCCTTTCAGTCATTACCCAGAGGCAACCAGGAGGCATCTGGGAGGCATCTGGAACAGACGCCTAAGCCACCTCAGCTGGCTCCTTTCGACGTGGAGGAGCAATGACTCCGAGCTCCTCCCGGGTAATTGAGCTTCTCACTCGATATCGAAGGGTGCGCCCAGCCAGCCTGCAGAGGAAACTTATTTCAGCCCGTTGCATTCGCTACCTGGTCCTTTCAGTCATTACCCAGATCTCATGATCATAGGTGAGGGTGGGAACGTAGATCCATCGGTAAATCGAGAGCTTTGCCCCCCGATTCAGCTCCCTCTTCACCACGACAGTCCAATACAGTAACCGCATCACTGCCGATGCTGCACCGATCCGTCTATCGATCTCATGCTCCACGGTAAGTTGTCGGCAAACATAAAAGAAGTTGTTAAATCCTTTTTGAAAAAAAAAATCTGTTATATTCAGTTTCTTTGAAAGCCAGAATGAGGTTTGCAGTAGAAAATGTTTTTTATTTCAGATTCAACCCCTGATTTACAGTCCTGCTAAATATTCAATCTCCTTGCACACATAAACAGTCTGTCTCTTAAAACTAACTACCACCTATTTGACAGCCCTAATCGTTTTCAAGACAAGAAGCAACAAAGGGAAGCACAGAGGCCTAATTAAGCAGCCTTTCTCCAATTAAGGCACACACAGACAACCCCCTGTTGACCTATTAGCAGCCCAATAGACTGGACAATGCTTGTCTTCGCTTGTTGCTATGCGGGGGATGAAGCTCCGTTTGGATTAAGGAATGCTCTAAAAGATGCCAAGATTTGAAATAAAAGAAAGAACCGATCTATAGAGCTCAAACAATCGGACGTATTCGTGGAGTCGTTGGTAGGACTGACGCAGTCATGTGTCCACGCTCCCTCCTCCTCCTCCAACAGCCCAGTAAGCTGCACATTTACAAGCAGATTCATCACTTATCTCTTAAAGCTCTTATCCGGGGGTTGCTGTGCGTCTTCTCCTCCCCTTTATCTGCATTTGACCCTGGGCTTTTTTAGCGTGGCAAAGAGTGTGTGAAAGTCAGCTTGACCTCCTGGGTTAACCTCAAAACACAAATCACCACGCGCTTCACAAAGTGCTGAGACAGGGGAGGGGGGCGGCTTTTAAGAGATCTGCAGCTGGCCACGTCGCGATAACCTTTATTTTCATCAAACAATAAGCAGAAGGGGAGCGGGTACTCTCATCATCTGTAAGCGGGAGAAGATGCGGCAGTGCGTGGGTGTCAAGAAACAAAGTTCAACACCTTTTTTCTGACTAGACTGTTGCTCATATTGGAGCATTCACATGCAATATTTCATTGCCTCCATCCACATCAGGAAAAGGTTTGTTTTTTTAGTTTGTTTTTTTTTTTTCCCTCGCTGCAGGGTTTTGCAGTAATCGAGGGATGGTTGCGGTGGTTTCTAAGGTCTTTGGGGTCACTCGTTCTGCATCTCTGATGAGAGATATCCTCTGCATTCTTCATCTGTGTGTGTGTTTTGTGCATGTATGCTGACCCAAACAGCCCACTCTCTTTTGCTCTTTGACTCTAATGGCCATATAAGGCAGCCAGCACCATGGTAACCACAGGGCTTGAATAGCAGTGTCAAATCCCTGGGAGCACACACACACACACACACACACACAAACACACAGAGCGCCCCCTCCCCCTCTACATACACTCCTGCACCCTCCCTTTGCCTCTATTTGCTGGATCCCTCTCCAACACACAAATAGGTTGGAGGGAAAAAAGGATGAGATGCAGAGAAATCTAAGCAGTGTTTCGCTTCTTGGGGCATTTCAAATTATAATCTGATTTGGGCACCAGAGAGAGAGGCAGAGGGGGGGAGAGGAGCACCCATTCCTTATCGTCACCCCCTCCTCCCCTCCTCCTGAGCCACAGGGAGGGAAAAAAGGCTTCATGCTGACACACACACACACACACAGAGGAAAACAGTATACAAGGCCGCAAGTCATTAGTTCTTGGTGGGCAAGCACTGACAAAGGACTGAGGGAGAACCTGCATGGGTGCCTGACTGGAGATCATCCACAGGGATTAGAGCTGAGCAAAAAGCTCTCCTTTAATCTGATTTTTTTTTTTTCTGTGTGAGGAAGGATCCCGATCAGACCCGCACACAGCGGCCAGTGGATCGGCTGCACTTCCTCCCGTGTGCTGATCTGATTGTTTTGGATGCGAGGACAAGCCGCGGGCGGTCCGCGTCGCCTTCAACCGCCGCAGCCGGCGAAGAAGAAGAGGACAGCAGCCAACGATTAAACGAGCAGTGACATTTTTTTTTTCTTGTGTGTAATTTCTTCAGAATGCTGCTTAGGTCGCCGCAGAACAGGGGAGCCGTGCTCTCTGTCTCACTGGATTAAATAAAAACGGCTTTCTTTTTCGGCTTAAGACAAACTCTTTGTGTTGAGGTAAGGTTACACATTTTGTGTTTGGTATTTTTTATTTATTTTTTTCTGTTTGTGTGCGTGGTATGGGCTGCTGTAAGGGGGGCGGTCAAACGCTCCTCAGGCATGTGCTCAGGCGAGCCGCGCTGAGGTCCTTTTTCAGCCATTACTGCTCGGGTGACGAATGGACTCAGAACAGCAGCCGGACCGCCCTCAGCCTTTGAAGCAGCCTGTCTCTAAACACTCTTTCACTTAAACTCTGTTTCTCTTCTTAAAGGTTTTTTATCTGCGGTGTTTCTTCCTTTTTACGGGACAACACGGACACACTGAACCGAGTGAGGGGAATTTTTGGCGTTGAAGTCCAAAGGAATGCTGAAGTAAAAGTTGCCCTTCTGACTCTATTTCCAGGTCATAGTGAAGTGGGCGGGGCTTGTTTTTTTTTTTTTAACGCCTAAACGGCCCCATTTTTACTACTAAAACTGCTTTTTTTTTGTCCCGAACACTTTCCACACTACTAGTTGGGCTTTATTTGGTCACTAAATGAAGATAAAAGGGAAGCTGAAGAGGTGTTAAACCCAAACGCACAGCACCGTCCGGACTCTGGGCTCTTTTATGACCGCATCCAGAACCCTCGGCTGCCTGGCCTCATTTTTCTTCCGTGCTGATTTGGTAACCAAGCGATGGCCATGGTGAGTGGGGGCTGGGGAGATCCCAACGGGGGCACCAACGGGCTCGGGGACAAGGGCTACCTGCGGGGGGATGAGGAAGACGGCTCCCCGCAAGCCGGGGGCAGCGACATGGAAGCCGGGGATGAGGACAAGGCCTGCGTGGTGGACTGCGTGGTGTGCGGGGACAAGTCCAGCGGGAAACACTACGGCGTGTTTACCTGCGAGGGCTGCAAGAGCTTCTTCAAGAGGAGCGTGAGGCGTAACCTCAGCTACACATGCAGGTGACGTGATGCATCATGGGAGTTGTATTGTTATTGACTCTGCTGTACTCAAAAGTCTGCTCTTTGGTATGTTCAGTTGAACTTTTTGGCAAAGTAATATTTCTAATTTTAACGGAGCTTATTCATTAAACAAAACACAATTCCCTATTCTGATTTAAAACAAAATTGAATAAATCAAATTTATGGAGTGGAATTAGTTCCATAATTCTTTCAGTTCAGTTTATTTCTCTAGCACCAATTCACAACACATGTCATCTCAAGGCTCTTTACAGTTCAACCAGATCATCCAGTCAAATTGATTCAAAGTTTCCCATCTAAGGAAAACCAGCTGATTGCATCGACTCATTGACTCCAATGCAATCCCTCACAATAAGCATGCCTGTAGCGACAGTGGGGAGGAATAACTCTCTTTTAACAGGAAGAAACCTCCAGCAGAACCAGGCTCAGAGTGAGCGGCCATCTGCTGAGGCCGACTGGGGTTCATGGAGACAGAATCAGACGCGGAAAAAGAAGCAGAGATATAAAAAAGCAACAGTAAAAGGCGTCCCTGCCCAGAAAACATGCAGCTAGGCTTATAATAAAACAAAAAAAAGGATACAATAATCACATGTTACACGGATCTCAATTTTAACAAAATATTAATGAGTATTACAACATTGTATAGCAAATGTAAAGGATGGCATAGTATGAGATTAAGGTGAAATGAAGGCATGGCTGCTGAACTCTTTAATAAATCCCAGATGGATGCACCTATCAGCTGAAGCCCTGTTAAAGTCATCCGGCCGATGTGTCAGATTATCTCTAATACGGAGAACCAAAA
>NW_015152405.1:35403-37340 GCF_000732505.1 Cyprinodon variegatus
CAATTAAATGATAAAATGCACTATAACATAATCCAATGTCATATTAAGTAATCCAAAGCATATATCAAAAAATAAATTGCTAAATAAGTTACATTCAGTCTTTATCAATTTAGAGTGAATTAACTATTAGATCTAAATCTTTCATGATTAACTGGTTATTGGAGTATATATATTATATATTAATGGACTAATCATTAACAAGTATAGAGATTCTATCATGATATCGGCTAAAAACTGACCTACTGAGAGCAATAATGATGCAAAAGGCGTGAAACACCCCCCAAAAATCAACTTTGTTTTGTATTTAAAAAGTAAATTAGATTAGATTCAACTTTATCGTCATTACACAGGTACAGGTACAAGGCAACGAAATGCAGTTTAGGTCTAACCAGAAATGCAATAGCAGCAGTGCAGGATAAATAATGGCTCCATAAGTACAGGACGTGGATCTTTCTACTGAATGAGTATAGAGATGAATACTATTATAAATAATGAATATAATATATATATCACTAGTGTTATGAACTAAATTTACAGCTGGATATGTACCGAATATATTATACAGGTGGATATTACTATTAAAAAAAAGGTTTTTACAGTTATGTACAATAGCATAATAATAGAATTTTGTCAGTGAATATGATCTGTCCATCATGCTTTTAATTTACTTCGTTTTAGCTTCAAAGGACACATGTAATGAGCATTATCAACTGATGCGTCACAGCTGATTAAATAATAGGTAATATATACAGACTTTCAATAAAAAAAAGAAAAAAATTTTGCTTATGTCTTTTTTGATTCCTAGTGTGTCGGCCACCTTTAGACTATATTTCTAAGTAACTCCACCATGGAGCTACATTACGTTTAGGGTGGGGCGTTTTTATAATGAATTAATAATGAATATGACTTGCATGAAGTGCTGGTTTCAGGCTGATGTTGGCCAAGGCCTTTCTGCATGTTTCCAATAGAGGAAAATGTCTCAACAAAAATGAACAGTTTTATTTGGTGTAAACCAAGTGATTTTATTTCTGTTGGTCCATTTCAAAACACATCGTCTTAAAAGTTAGGGATTGAGCTAACAAATACTGCCGGATAACGTTGCTGCAGAGTAGGAATATCCTGATCCTAGGGTTGTCACGATACTAAACTTTACTAAGTAAAATGTTCGATACTCGATACCCTTTTCGATACCACAACAATAAAAACAAAGACTCTAAAATTCAACAAAAATATTTTCATTACTAAAAAAATACAAGAAATAAATAAAAAAAACAATAAGAATAATATTTTGAGGTTGTTTGCTGTGCACAATATTAAGCGAGCTTGATAAAAAACTTACAAAATTAAAATTAAGTGTTCGTTCGTTGGCAATGTTTTGCAGACATAATAATGACACTAGCCAAACCAGTAAAACAAAAATAATTCTCAGCAGCTGCACCTGTTACAAAAAAAAGTCTGAAACTTAAAAATGCACAGAATTATTCAATCACACAGTGTTCAGAAAGTGCATTTTCCACTATTCTGCACTTTAGATGGCTGTATCGATACTTTTGAAAATTAGTATTGTATCCGGATACAACGTTTCAGTATCGATACTTTTGACAACCCTACCTGATCCAATATTTGATATCAGAAATTGGTCCGATAACAGCAAAAAACTATCTATCTAACTGAATATCTGATTATAACAGCCTGCATAGAACTATTAGATACCAGCAAATGATAGGAACGGTCTGCTTCTGTTTAAAGTCGTAGGAAAATCACATTTAAATGTCAAATCATTCTGGCTTAAACATGTATATAAATGTACTCTTTATCAGACCATATTGTCTGAAAAATGTGAAAATTTCTATATAAAAAAAAAATCCTGTCTTAAAATCTGTGGGGTTTTTTTCTCCTTATCTTCTGCAGGCCAGTAAGTTATACGACAGGTTGAA
>NW_015152405.1:39306-41091 GCF_000732505.1 Cyprinodon variegatus
TACATGAGTTTTAAAATATAGGATATCGGCCAAAATCCCAATATCCTGCATCCCTAGTCTGTGTCTTATTCTGCATCCATATAGTAGAAAAAATGTATAATGCATCCCTGATTATTTCAAATAAAAGTGATTTTCCTATCCGTATCTGTATTGTGCTACACACTGCTGCTCTACAACATGCAGCTTTAGCTTAATGTTTCCATCCCTCACATTTTATCTAACAGAAATATAAACCAACAGACATATTTGTCTTTAATGGAAGCCAGAAAAAAGGCCTGCTGACGGGAAAAGCTTTGGTGTCCAAATGATCCTTTGTACATCCCTACCATCTGAGGATCCACATGTAATGGTCTTTATTCTGATGTTTCTAACAGGTCCAACAGGGAGTGTCAGATCGACCAGCACCACAGGAACCAGTGCCAGTACTGCCGCCTGAAGAAATGTTTCCGCGTCGGCATGAGAAAAGAAGGTAACTCCTCCAGGAACGGCTGGGTAAATCCCACCAGTTCTGATCTCTGAGAGAAGTCGAGTTGGGCCTGGGGGGGGGCACATGTAACTGTGGGGCTGACTGAGGTTTAAACGGTTTTAATCCAGATCCTATATAATCAAGCTCAGTATAATCAAGACCCAAGACTGACTGGGTTAAGATGCAGAACCATCAGATTCCTTTAACTTATCAGAAAAGCTGTTTTCTCTATTCTGGAGATTGAATGTTAGGTTGATAAGCTTTATTCTACAAGGACAAAAAAACAATATGAACTTCTGCACAAACTTCTAAATTATCTATCATCTGGTTTGACAAAGGTCTGGATGCAGTTGTCTAAATACAACCTTCAGATTTCTTAAATTCAATTTCAAATTTCAAACTGTGCTCCTATTATAACTTTATTCTAATTTATTATCAGTTTTAGTCACTTTTTACCTTTTAAAAGAACACAAGCCTCTGCTTTTGGAGTTCCCAGATATTTCATTTACCGTATTATCCAGACTATAAGCCGCTACTTTTTTTCCCACGCTTTGAACCATACGGCTTATAAGAAGCTGCAGCTTTTCTGTGGATTTTTACCAAACAGCCTGAGGGGAAAGTCAGTTTGGGAAATGAAAGAATAAGGGGCTAATTTTCAATTAGCACAAGAACATGCTAGCAGCGGCACAACGAAAAACAAATGTCATGAATTCAGATATTTTGACATTTATTTGCTGCTTTAAAGCTGCCGAACCAATGAAGGGACTGGGCTAAATTCCTGAAATAAAGAGCTGATGAAGCCCCATCTTTCAGTAGAAGCTCTTACTGCTGTGAGCTAACAAGCTAACGGGAGCTAGCCTCCTTCTTCGTCCCTTCTTCAGGAGCTATATCCAGGAGCTCCCCCTACAGGTTTGGTGGGAGACAGTTCAGTAGAAATCAGTGGCTTGTACATTTCCATTATTTATTCATTTATTTATTTGTGGGCGTGGCTTATAGTTAGATGCAATCTATAGTCCGTGAAATACGGTAGCATGTGTGACCCTATAAATAACAAAACAATGTTAAAAACTTCGGAGTAAATTTTCAAATGAAACAAATCTCCTATTGAAAAAAACAGACTTTAAGGGTAACTAATGTTTTCATACATTTTATTTTTTCAAATAATTTTCTTTTTTTTGTATTTTTAATTAGCCTCTTACACCCTAAGGGGGTATAAATAGATTTCTGCCTGACAAAAACACACAAAAGTAAATAACTTATAGCCTCACAGCTATTAGATTTAAGAAGAAACTTTTGGTACGTCTGTAAAGGTAAGATGT
>NW_015152405.1:42212-43549 GCF_000732505.1 Cyprinodon variegatus
TATTTTTCATATTGCACCAGTACAGTTAATGAGCAACCTGTACTTGTGTGCTTGTTTGTTCTGTCTAAAATGCTTATTTTGGAATAAAGAGGTTAATATAAAAAATATTTTTTGTCCGATTCATCGATTAATCGAAAAAATAATCGGCCGATTCATCGATTTTCAAAATAATCGTTAGTTGCAGCCCTAATGCGACCCTATAAATAACAAAACAATCTAAAAACTTTGGAGTAAATTTTCAAATGAAACAAATCTATTGAAAAAAACAGACTTTAAGGGTAACTAATGTTTTCATACATTTTATTGTTTCAAATTATTTTCTTTTTTTTTTTTTGTTTCTTTAATTAGAGGCCTTATGACGGGCATACACTATGATTTTTTTGCCCTATTTGGGCCGATTCTCCAGTCGTGCGTGAATTTTACGATCGGGGAGAGTTTCAGTCTGATTGTGCGCCGTGTAGTGCACAGGGGGTAACGAGGTGCGATCAGCCTCTTAACGAACACATCCCGATCAGGAGTAGTAAGGTGGGAAGAAAATCAAACTTGTTTGAAATTCAGTCGGCCTTCATAAGGTTGTTGTGGGCAAATCGCTCAGTGGGCAAACAAGGATTCTTCTTCTTCCTCTCAGACGAAAAACACAGAAGCATGGTGGGGGTGAGAGTGAAATGGAGTTCTTTCTGTGACTGACAGACCGTAGTAGCCATGTTTGTTCAGCCATGTCTTTGTCCAAATACGTCGTCACATTTCTTTTTAGGGCTTTCAGCACAAAATTGCCCAAATTGCCAAGGCAGCGCGTTTCACTCTAGTGAGCTTCATGTTCCTCTTCTACTTCCGGATAGACAAGTCCGAGTAGCGTCATGTCATTGCGGAGCTGAGTCCTTCCTGGTTTTTAGACGTACAGTGTGAGCAGGTAGATCACATCAGAGTGTTGGGTCGCACAGTGTGAGAACAAACATCATGAGCTGTGAACTTATACTGTACCATGAAACCCTGCAATTTCGTCGTACAGTGTGATTGAAAAAAAATTGTACATGGTACTTTCACATGAGGCCAAAATTTAGAACGGCACCAGTCTCTGGCTCTTTCTCATATCTCAATCTCCTACTTGATGTTTTTTTTGTCTTTATCACCTTAGCTGTAGTTGCCACTAGTGTTCGATTAGAGCAGGATGCCGTTCTCTTCTGAGTATAGAGAAAAAACATCTTGATTATAAAACTTTGCTGGTTAGGTCAGACCTATTTAATGCGAAGGCGCTTCACGTCACATCCGCCAAGCAGTGCAGGAACTTCCGACCCAAAGAAAACTAAGAAAAATAGGCCACATGATTAGTGATGCAT
>NW_015152405.1:48004-49055 GCF_000732505.1 Cyprinodon variegatus
CCAAGCTCCAACATCTAGAAACAAAGGTGTTGATGGCAGCACGACAGCTGAGATTTCTCTCCAGGATGGAGTCACAGCCAAACAGGAACAGACCAGATGAAGCTACTATGAGAAAAAGCAGAGAGAGCAGAACGTTAGAGATTGAACTAAAAAAACATGTTTTTGCCTGAAAACGATTATGGAACAAAATTCTGTAAATATGGTCTCCCTGATGATTCACCAAACAATTGGCTGAAACGAGGAGTCCCCCGGCGCCTGCTTTCAGGTGGAAGCAGCAATTTATTTATCCACACACTGGTTTTCCACTTTAGCCTTTTGTTTTTCTTTAGGAAATGTTTAGTTTTGTATCACTTGAAATGCAAGTTTTAGAGCATTTAAGATCAATATGTCCGCTCACTCTCATCATACTGCGCCTCTCGCTCTGCTTTTAGTCACTTCCTTCTGTCTTAATCACAGATCATAAAGCGTCCTAACGAGACGCATTACAGCTCCTTGTGGAAAAATTCTCCTTGTTGCACCCCCGTCCATCGAGAGGTCAGGGGTCGGCTTCTCTGCAGCGTTCCTGTTTAGGATTCTAGATGAGCTCGTGCTTGCATAAGCTCACCACATGAACAAACAGGGCTGGAATCCAGCCTCCCCTCTCAGCTCCAGCGCCGCCGCTCGCTGCATGGCAGAGTAAATGCAGTTTTTCTGAAACAAACAGCTTTGAGGCTCAGAGGGAAAATCTAAATACTGGCATTTTTGCTTTTGTTTTTTAACAATTTTGGTGTAACTTGTAAATAAGACTAAATATGCATCGACACACATTGATTGACTTAATCGGACCAATCTCAGGGTTCCTGCAGGTCCTTAAAAAGTCTTGAATTTAACTCGCCTTATGCTGTAGGAACCCTGAATCTCTTAAGAGGCAGGTAGGTTTATTCATAATGCATATTTTAGTGGCAAGATGATTCAGAGTGACGTATGAGGAAAAAAGTATATTGGTTAAAGACAACAGATAATTAATAATGAATGTTTAAAATAAGATGATTATATTAAAAGAAAGATATAA
>NW_015152405.1:50655-52094 GCF_000732505.1 Cyprinodon variegatus
CAGCAACAAGACAATAATAATAACATAACAGGTCACCAATCTAACATGTTTAGCTCTATAACATTTAAATGCACCTCTCCAATGTCTGAGAGAAAAATTTAATGAACATTTTTTAATGTATGACCTGCATCACTGTACAGAAGACTGCCATATAATAGCCATATTTACTCTGTGCGCATGGCACACAATTATGCTAATTTCCCTAATCCCTGATCGATAATTTGTAACCTAGGGTTATCTGGGTGGTGGGTGAAATAGCCTTGTTGTTGTTTTTTAGCCTACCAAGTTGAAAAAATGTGTCTGATTCGCAGCAATTCCCAGACAAAAATCACACCATCTGTCAGAAAATCGTGCAGCTTTTTCAAATCACGCGCCAATGTGTGAAAAAACAACAAAAATGGCGCCGGCAACGCTTCTGGGTCGTTTTCATCAAATGTCGGTGGTTTTAAAGTAATTTTGAGTGATAAATAATTTTGTTTTGCGATCATTGTACTCGACCGGCGGCCAAATGCAATGAAATTTGTACTCTCCTGACAATAAAAACTACTTGCCCCGGGAGATCGGTTGATGGTTAACATTGAGCCCTGGGTAAGAAAGTTTCACTGAAAACTTGCAGTGGTTTCATAGGTCAGTCAAAGTTGTTTTGGATTTAAAGCATTTTAAGGTTTCAGCACTTTTCCAGTTTTCTAGGATTTTATTCCTGATTAGTGACACATAAGAACAAAAAGCTGCTTCTTTATGTTTGGTTCTGCAGAGTAGATTAGAAACAGTAGACCTGAGTGGTCTGCCTGTTGATTCGTTAAGATGTTCAGTGATTTCCAGACTAACAAAAAGATTTTAAAGTCTATTCTCTGAGATACAGGAAGCCAGAGGACAGACTTCAGAACTGGGCTGATGTTCTCGCTGTTCTTAGTTCTAGTGAGGATGCGGGCAGCTGGATCAGCTGTAGCTGTCGGACCTGCTTTTTAGGCCGACCTGTGAAGACACCGCTGCAGTGATCGATTCTACTACAGATCGTTTTTCAATGTCCTGCTGAGACATCAATCCGTTTAATCCTTGAGATGTTCTGTAGGTGATAAGTCGACTTTTTTCCCATCTTTAAGAGCCTCTGAATGTTTAGTCTGGATTAGCTGGAGCTGTGTGCTAACTTTTAAACGCTCATTTCTTCCAAAAACTGTTACTTTTGTTTTAATATAAGATTTATTTCTTCTCTGCTTTTACCCAGAGCTGGAATGGGTTCCCAGTGATAACCGAGATAACTGTTTAGTGTAAATTGCACGCACAACTGAACCGGACCGCGCCAGACGCCGCCGAACCGCCCTAACATTGTGCTGGTTCATCAGTAGGGCTCAGCGCCGTTCAGTTGTGGCGCAGTTCTCTGCGCCTAAGCAGACTGAGTCATCTCCTTACAGTCAGCTTCCTGTATTAGGCGGTAATGC
>NW_015152405.1:54143-55780 GCF_000732505.1 Cyprinodon variegatus
ATATCGGCCAAAATCCCAATATCATGCTTCATTTTTAAGGGGCAAGTGATCAAAAACTGTAACTTGCCCTTTAAAGGGTTAAGTTTATCAAAAAAGCCGAATAAATGTAATGAAATTTTAAGCAACTTTTTGATTTATTTCGGGCCACATCGGTTTTATAGTTCATGTTACTCTCAGCAACATATAAAAAGCAATAAGTGATTGCTGTGACTTGCTGCAGCGCCATCTGTTGTTCAGACTGCAGTACTGCTCTGGTTATTGAGCAGATTTTAAGTTTTCCTGACCTGGAAACCATAAAAGATGTAATAGTTGAAAGATTTGGTTGTTTTCTTGTTTCTCTCAGCTCATCACGACTCTTTATGCAACCTTCCCACGCTGTTTAATAACCGCCTCCTCCTCTTCCTCCTCCAGATGCCTGCGGCCTGACGGACCCGGTCCACGTGGAGTCCCTGCAGGAGAAGGCCCAGGTGGCTCTGACGGAGTACGAGCGGATGCAGTACCCGAGTCAGCCGCAGCGCTTCGGCCGCCTGCTGCTGCGTCTGCCCGCCCTGCGCGCCGTCCCCGCCAACCTCATCTCCCAGCTCTTTTTCATGCGCCTGGTCGGAAAGACCCCCATAGAGACGCTGATCCGGGACATGCAGCTCTCCGGAAGCTCCATCAGCTGGCCGTACGTCCCGGGACAGTAGCTCCATGACGGGCGGGGGGGGGGGAGGTCTCAGTCTGGGATTAGTGATGACAAAGACCCACAGGAAACCTCCTGATCTCATCGTTGCCCATCTGCGTGGTTGTCAAGTCGCAGCGCCAGCTGGCCGTCATTCCATAAACCCCCCCCCGCCATGAAACAGGCTGGCGCCGCCTCATCACCAACCTGCTGTCTCTGGTGCCAGAAAGCAGTTTGGACGCCACGGCCTGCTGGTTATGCTGACTAAACTCCGCCTCAGGTGGAGGGGCGGCGGCGCCCTGCTGCGGCGGAACCGCTGTCGCTCCATGCCGTCGCTCCACGCCGTCCCACTGGAACCAGAGGAAATGAGACCAAAGTTTGTCATCTTCAGATTGTTAAACTAAATGAAGAAAAGAAAGGAGCCGCATCAGAGGAGTGACTCCAGTGGAAACAGACTAATACCTCATCAGACATCAGAATGCTTTAGTCCGATATTTCCTTACCATGAACCTCCTGTAAGATTTGTTCACCAGAAACCGCCTTCTTTTTCACAAACTGCTTTGTTTAAACGGACGATAAAGTCGAGCTCCACAGGCTAACGAGCTCATCCTCTTCTATCTGTTTTTTTTTTTTTTTTTCTAATGGTGAGTTTTGAATCTCTGTATGGTTAACTCTGCTTTTGTTGGATAAACCTTTTTTTGTTTTTCTTTTTTTTTAAAAAGATGTAAACATTGAATTTGGATTTTTTACTTTTTTTTTGTTTTGTTTTAAACCTAAAAAAAAAAAGATTAAAATAGAGCCGGTTTAAGATTTGACCGGTAAAATTCAAGATCATGTTCCTTCTTAAGGTGCCTTGCAAAAGTGTTCACACCCTTAAGCCTGTTTCTCACTAACGCCCTGGGATTGGTTTTACCCAGTGGTGACTAACCCCTTGCTCACACTGGCTCCGGTGCGGTTACCGAGCCGACGGAGACCG
>NW_015152405.1:57511-58450 GCF_000732505.1 Cyprinodon variegatus
CGTACAGTGTGAGCAGGTAGATCGGATCAGTGTCGAGCTGTAATCTCACACTGTACGGCGAAACCGCAGAGCTAGTGAGAGCTGCAGCTGCGTACAACGACAAAAAAAATCATACGGTGTATCCCCGGCTTTAGACTATAGTTTGTCGTATCCACTTCCCAAACGCCGACTCTGTGAAGTAAATTCACCAAACTCACAAATATCACAATAACAACAAAACTTCCTGAATGTTACGGACCCCGCCGTGTTGATTTGCTTGTTTACCTCTAGAGGGCAGTAGTACCGTAGAACGCCACTAGGAGGCGAGGAGCCATGCTAGCGCGGTTAGCAAACGGTCGTAAGAAAACAGGCTTGGCACGGATCGGTTTCAGAGGGTCGTGTAAATGGGGGATAATGTGTATAGAAACGCTACCTAGGCCTTTAAAACATGTAGGCCTAGCAGTCACAATGGAAAAGAAGCTTTTTGAATTTTGTCGAGTTACAAACCAAAACGTTTCAATCATTGTGGTGGCGAACATGCTGCTGCGGGTTCCTGTTTGGATTGGTCAGGTTTTTATTAATAATCTTGGGCTGCTTCTGGGACTAAATAAGGTGAACTATGAGATGTTCTCCACTTTCGAGTGTTTTTTTTAGGTTTTACAGTACTGGTGGCTCACATTCTTTTTTTTTATATGAGAGAGAGGTCGGATTCGAACCGGGGTCAGCCACATCCAGGACTAAGGCCTCTGTACATGGGTCGTATGCGCTAACCACTGCGCCACCAAAGCATTCCCTTCCTGTATTGTTTTCTTCTCTGCTTCCATCAACGCTGAAGCTGCATCAATTCACACACTGATGCTCTTTGGCTGTAGCCTCGTAAGACCATCCTGATTTCGCGAGTTTTCAAGATTTCACTCGCAGATCAGTCTGGAAACTCTCCGTTGAAGAAAATTTGGAGCC
>NW_015152405.1:61620-63084 GCF_000732505.1 Cyprinodon variegatus
CAGCTAACCAGTATTTTCGCCCCTTCCCAAAATTACTTCAACGGAAGGTTTCCAGATGGATATGCGGAGCAAATCCATCTGGCGGAGTCAGGTTACTTTGGCTGCACTGGGGTTTTATTCAGGAGTGTCAGAGTAAAGAGAAAATTAAAAGCACAAAACACTTCAGATTTTTATTTATACTAATACATCTTTCAACTTTGCAGTTACAGATCAGTTTACTTCATATACTTCAAATTTCACAATATGACAAAATGTGTCAACAATCGGAGGGTGGGAAAACTTTTGCGAGGCACTTCACTGCGTCTGGAGTAACGATTTTCTTAAAAATGTTTAAAAATCTGTATATATCTATATATATTAATGCCAACTCTTTCTTTCTGCATGTTCAGGTGTTTTTTGGATCTCCGATGGGACGATTTTTTTCTCTCGTTTACACTATTATTCAAGTTTGATTTAAACGTTGAGCTATTCGTTTGATTCGTAGCTCCTAAATGTTATTTTTTATTTTTTACTACAATACCTCTGCTCCAACATCTTGAAGGAAGCGATCTGTTCATCCTGTGGCGGTGGGTGGTGATGGATGTAAATCTGCGATCAGAGGCTAGCCGATGCCAAAAAAAAAACCCATCACACTGCTTGAGTGAAGCGGGCCCTGGTCCTTTTGGATTTACCTCATGATTATTTCAAGAAGCAGGTTTTACAAAAAGAAAAATGCACATTCTGTTGATTTCTGAAAGAATTTCGGTCATGAAATGATAGTTTGTAACGCTGCTTCTTGACGTACTGCTGGGCCCCGCGGGACATTATTTAAATGCTCAGCTACGTCTTAGAAGGTTCAAAATGAACATAGTTGCTTTGTCTGTTTTTCTTTTTGATCTGTTACTGAATTTCCTTAGATTCCGGATCTCCTGTAAATGGCTGTTATTAAAAAGACTCAAACATGACGACGTGTGAGAACTCATTTGGAAAATGTTATTTTCTGTATGACAAATAAATGCAGCGTGATGACAACTTAGGATGTGTTCATGCAAATGTTAGGCTACAAAACAAATTGAATTCCGTTTATTTCTATTGCACCAATTCAGAACGCATCATCTCAAGGCTCTTTAGAGACAGTTTAATCAGATTGGTTAAAAGTATTGAGGAAAAGTAGTTGACTGCTTCAGTCAGAGAAACAGGACTACACTGAAAAACAGGCCGATCTCGAACATCTATAAACAAAGGTGTTGATGGCAGCAGCACAGCTGATGTTTCTCTCCAGGATGGAGTCACAGCCAAACAGGAACAGACCAGATGAAGCTACTATGAGAAAAAGCAGAGAGAGCAGAACGTTAGAGATTGAACTAATAGATTCTGCAGAGTGGGAGAATAGAGATAGAATAATGAAATAGGAGTCCCTATTTCATGCTCTATAGAGGTAAACAAGCAAACCAACATGGCAGTCTGCTCATGCGCTCTTTGTCA
>NW_015152405.1:64563-66019 GCF_000732505.1 Cyprinodon variegatus
TTTTTACTCAGGCAAAACAATGCAAATTAGTCTCATCAGCCAAGATAATTAAGTTTAATTGCAACTTCCAAAAGTCAAAGACAGGTCTCGAAACAGCAACCTCCGGGGTGAGAGCCTGTCTCTTACAGCTTCCTATCAGGTAGGAAAATACCAATTAATAGTCACGTGTTAACACTGACGTTTTCCGGTGGCTTCCTCAGATTTTGATCATTACATTGTTTACCAAATTAGTTTTAAGTAACTAGATTGGTTGTTTTTCCAACCAATCTATTCTTAGAATCTATCCAAACTTTATCCAGCTGACAGCAACTCTCCTCCAAACTCGCACATCTTGACTGAACACTGAGGCTGTTTAGATGCCAATTTTGGCCCCTCCCCTAAACGAATCACGCCTCGACAAGCGCTTCTGGGAAACGCCCCCTCCATTACTCGACACACGCCTCGAAGCCTCGGCTCGTCTCATAACATCACTAGATACGACAAACGATAGTCTAATCAGGGCTTACAGACGCAGAAAACAACGACAGACCTGGAGGCTCATCCCACTGCTAAGCAGAATCATCACTGGAAATCGTGCGGCACGGAAGGGAAGCTAGTATTTTCATGAATGTCTGAAATTTCATGATTACAGAGGCTGACTGTAAAGAGATGACGCGGTCTGCTCATGCACTCTTTGTTACCAGAGAACTGAGCCAGAAGTGAACCGCGCCGAGCCCTACTGATGAATTAGAACCATGTTAGCGTGGATGCTAACATGCATTCCCTTTCGTGCAAGCATCGCGTCGCAGTGAGCTTGTCGCAGGTATGATGCAGATATTTTTGATTTATGCCCAATTTTGTTATTTTGCTATGTTATCCATGCCAGAGGGCCAATCAGGAACTAGCTGTGGGTCTAGATACGGCCGAGGCGGTGAGGAAGTGGGAGTAAATTTGTGCGACAATGGAGGGACAGGATCGCCATAAAGAGCGGAGATCCAGGTGGAAAAAGGCTCCCAGCGTTCTCGCGCACCTCGCTCTGCTAGCTGGTGAGGTAGCAAACAGGAAATACGCATAGAGTAGAGCGGATGGAGATTTGACCAATCAGAGGCCTCCTGTCTGCGTTCACCTACAGTTTTGGAGAGTTGCAGCAGAGTGTCTGCAGAAGGGGCGGGGCATATCTGCGTTTGCTGCGACACACACAGACCACCCCTGGTTTCTGAGTATAAATCAGCCTTAACAGACCAGATGAAGCTAAAGCAGAGAGTATAAAGTTGTGGACGGAACTAACAAAAACTGCAGAATGGAAGAATAGAAATGCAATAATGAAAAAGTGTTCCCTATGTCCTCCAGTAGCTTAAACATAAAGCAGCATAAATATATATATATAAAAAAAGGGCAGGATAAACCAACCATTTTGGATGAAGTCTGAAAAAGGTAAAATTTCTGTCTGGACTGAATTCTCCCCCACTGGGATAGA
>NW_015152406.1:0-768 GCF_000732505.1 Cyprinodon variegatus
GATACAGGAGTTGTTTCTAACTGACTGACTCACTAAACTGGGTTTAAAAATGGATCTGTCAACATGATGCATCTGCAAAAAAAAAAGTCTAATCTTTTGCGGTTTATCATTAAAATGATCAAGAATTTTGGAGCCTAAAAGGAATAGGAACGTTTCAGCCATTGTGTTTTTATTTTAATTTTCTCGTTGTGTCTTCCTTTTCCTCTCAGTTATCACTCAGCTTACCTGAATTAAAGTTAATTTCAAATTGAATCGTAGTTTATTTACTGTTTTTACTGTACTTATTGTTTGAAAATATGATTTCAAATCCTAGTCTACAAGCATCCTCATTCACATTTTCCTCTAAATTTCCAGGTTATGATATATGTTCACTTTATTTATTGGCTGCATCTAAAAATATCAAAGATATTTTCAATTTAAACATAGATGTGAAATAATAGAATATAACTTACAATAACTTAAATAATATCATTGTACTAGGTCATCAAATCAATTCAGTTTAATCTGTCCAATAAGCTGCCTGTAGTGTCCAGCAGGGGTCAGTATTCTGTGAGACAGTATCAACGCAGCATCAATCCAGTTTGGCTTCAAGATGCCTCATTTATCATCACTGCTCCTCATCAATGTCCTGTTTGACACCACAGAGAATCTCTTCAGTCTCTTCAGGTCCTGGTTCAGCTGCAGACCTGCTGTGTCTCTGCTTTGATTAGAAGTGTTGGGATCTGGAGGTCTGTCCACCTTTCTCCAGCAGAGGGCGCCCTAGGTCAT
>NW_015152406.1:2596-3525 GCF_000732505.1 Cyprinodon variegatus
CAACAGCGATGCGTCGGTGCATGCGTGGAGCCCATAGAGCTAAACACTGTATCGGTGCGCGTGTCGTTTCCAGAAAGTCATGTGACCGATATAGGAGTTGTTTCTAACTGACTGACTCACTAAACTGGGTTTAAAAATTAAGTCTGAGAAATGTTATTCTGACATTTGGACAGCAGCTGTTTTTAAAGAAAATATATGAGAATAAAATTATAAATTAAAATCAGCATTAAAGTATCATTGAATGATTTGGTTTCAATAAACAAAGAAAACATTAGACTTTAGACTTGATGAAATCACAAAATGAAACATAAACCTGATGGAGGAGACAGAGCCTGAACTGGCCTATGATTTCACATCTTCTACAGGTCAGATGTTGCTAATAATCATCAGTTCCTAACTTCTCCTCTCTCCACAGCCCCACAGACATGTCCAACATTGGAGATGAGAAGCTGCAGAGCAGTGAGATCAGCAGAGAGTGAAGCCTTGTTCCCTCCTTTAACTCAGCCAAGGTTAATTCAATTAAATTGAGTGTATTTATATAGCACCATTCCCAACAAATGTCATTTCAGTTCTCCAGATCATCCAGTCAAATTGATTTAAGTTGTCTATCCAAGGAAAACCACTTGATTGCATCAATAGTTAGATAAGCAAAAAAAGTTATTAACACAAACAGCACTATGCATAAAAACATGGTTTTATATGTCTACAGTTTTTAGAGTTAAAGATGTTTTATCACACCTCACTCAAAGCAAATAAAAAAGATATATGATTTTGTGTTTTCCTTTGGTCATTACACACTTACTATAATAAAATTCTATGAAATAATTTCATTTTCTTTAGAAATCGAATAATTATTTGTATGTGTTTACTCCTTAAATTTTTCCTCAGTATATCTAATAAATTAACCTTCTCCTTAATGTCTTCAAACT
>NW_015152406.1:5048-7069 GCF_000732505.1 Cyprinodon variegatus
GAGCAGCTTCATAAATTTAGTCCTTTTACGGTTTATTCAACGTTATGTAACTAATAAAGACATTAATAACATTCTGAACTGTGAGTTTTGATTTTTTTTTTTATTTGCAGTAAAAAATGCTCCAATTCTCTCTAATTTTATCACATAAACATTCAACATTATAAAACAAGGCCTCAAATGTAACTTGGATGTTCAGACCTGAGAGTTTCCAGTTTGCAGTTTGGACTCTTCAGTCCAGAAAACAGCAGCTTCAATCCAGAATCCTGCAGGTTGTTGTTACTCAGATCCATCTCTCTCAGATTAGAGGACTGGGAGCTGAGAACTGAGGCCAGAGCTTCACAGCTTCTCTCTGAGAGGTTACAGTCATTCAGTCTGAAGAGACAGAGATAGAAATGAAGAACTATGATTTAATAAAACACAAAATTGCATATTAAACAGAACATAGGAAACACACAATTTTTTATGTTGTGTGACAAAAGAAAAAAAGAGATTAAAGTATTTTATGTAATTATATGACATTACAAGGGTATATGAAACAATTTTTATAGCTGCATCAAAATTTACAGGCATGCTTTTCAGATTTACAGTAGCCCTGTAGCATAGGTGGTTTCTAATGCAATCCAACAGACCCTGGAACAAACTACAGGCAAGAGCTCTATTATTCAAATAAATGTTCAAAGTGCTGGTTCCTAAATATCCCGTCTCCCAACTTATTTGAGTTTGTTGTTAATAAAAGGAAAGACCATTCAACCACCAAAACTGCCATGCCAAACTTCTGTTTTCACTTCTAACATAGAGTTAACTACAATATAGTTACTCCAGTATGGGGGATCAATATATCCAAAAAAATACATAAGAAAATATATAAAAAATACTAATTACTATTATCCACTGGTGAAATATTAGCTTAAAATGTAAGTTAGTGAGCCATTGGATGCAAAAACATATGGAAAATAAAGATGTATTAAAAATATTATAAAAGAATAGTTTTTTTTCTAGTTAGTTTCAAAACCCATTTACTATTATATTATTTCCTTGTTTGTTTTATCCAGTTTACCATTAAGGATAACTGTGTGAGTCATGTTTATGAAGCAAAGCAAACATATTAAGCTTGAGGTTGGTTTTTTCACACATTAGAGTTCTTGTTTAACACTGAAATATACTACATTTACTACATTTTTTCCAATAACACATTTCTTGTTCCCAAATAACTCTTCTCTGTATTTAACCTGCAATAAAAGGTGTTTTCTGGGTTAGACATTTAACACGGTACAATAAAGTAATCTGACTATCTGCTCTACCTGCTGCTGAATGTGCAACTCTAACTCTACGTCCAGTCTTTGAACCTTCTAAATTCATCAGCAAGAACATGGTGGAAGTTAGGAAAAATATTGGAGAAATATCCCTTTTTATGTTTCAACATGCTCTCCTTGAACAATTGATGTGACAGACTATTTACTGACTTTTACACATTGATGCAGCTTTTTTATCAAATATGTCTGATGCACTCTGAAAATCATAGCTGCCAGAGCAGCAGCTGGTAGCCCCTCTAATCACAATATGTGGACCAACTTTTCATTTTTGCATCTAGGATTACACTTGCACAGCGAGATCTTCAGCACATTTACAGAAATAAGCTGAGATATAATATTAACATGAACATTTCTTACAAACTTAAACGTGTGACTTAATTTCGGTTTCTAGGTCTAGCGAGGTTGAACATAATTCACTATTTAAAACAATATAAGAAAAAAATAAGTAAATATGTTCCCCAAATATAAAAGAAACCAATTTGTGCAAAGATTAAAAATCAAATCAACTAGTATTTATCTAAAACTTTATATATATAATTTATATATAACTGAAAGTCAAAAAGTTTAATTGGGATAATAGTCACTCTTACCTGGTTTTAGTATTAGGTGTAAAACCCCAAATTCTGTCAGTACTTACAGAGCTTTGTTTGAAGCTTTGACCACTGGTAGCAGCCTGAGAAGAGCCTCCTCTGAAGCAGAGTATTTCTT
>NW_015152406.1:9860-10935 GCF_000732505.1 Cyprinodon variegatus
TGTATCATCAGCAATGTGTCTGTCTCGCTGTCAGCTCCCAGATCAGCTTCTCTGATTGGTTGATGCGGCGCGTCCAGCAGCAGCGCGTTGGCGGTGCGTTAGATGCTTAAATGCTCCTGACGTTTATCGAAACAGCATTCGATAAACTTAAGACTTTGTTTTCCAGAGCTCCTGTGCTGATCCAGCCAGATCCATCTAAACAATTCATCCTCGAAGGAGACGCTTCCGACTCTGGTGTGGGGGCAGTCTTATCCAAAAGACTCGACGCGGATCAAAGAGTTCATCCATGTGCCTTCTTCTCTGGTAGACTTTACCCCACAGAGCAGAACTACGACGTTGGAGACCGAGAACTCTTGGCCATCAAGCTGGCATTGGAGGAATGGAGACACTGGCTGGAGGGAGCTGAGCACCCGGTTCTTGTTTGGACAGATCACAAGAACCTAGCCTACATCCAGTCTGCAAAACAAGCCAATCCTCGTCAGTCTAGGTGGTCCCTATTTTTCTCTCGTTTCAACCTCATTATTTCTTACAGACCCGGATCAAAGAACGTCAAACCCGATTCTCTCTCTCGTCTTTACTCCGTTGATCAATCCGAGACGCCTGAACCTGTCCTTCCCGCATCCTGCACTGTTGGAGTGGTCACCTGGGAGATCACCGATCTTATTAACTCTGCCCTGGCTTCTGAACCTGACCCAGGTAACGGTCCTCCAAACCGAACTTATGTTCCTTCTTCTGTTAGATCTCGCCTGATACAGTGGATGCATTCTGCCAAGTTTTCTGCTCATCCGGGGGTGAGCAGGACCGTCGCCCTGATCTCTAGACGTTTCTGGTGGCCTACCCTTCACAAGGATGTCAAAGAATATGTTTTGGCTTGCTCTACCTGTGCCAGAAATAAGGCTTCACACCAACCACCCTCAGGTCTGTTGCATCCTCTCCCAGTTCCCACTCGCCCCTGGTCTCACATTGCTATCGACTTCGTCACTGGTCTCCCTATCTCCCAAGGTATGTCCACAATTTTTACCATCGTTGATCGATTTTCAAAGTCCTGTCATCTGATCCCCCTCAGGAAACTTCC
>NW_015152406.1:11382-12703 GCF_000732505.1 Cyprinodon variegatus
TACAGGTTTAATTGTTTGGAGGTGGTAAACAAACGCACGAGGTCACGAACGAGTATGCTTGGCTTCATAAAAGTTTAACTTATTGTAGTTAGCGTAGTTTTTGTTATTTGTTATTTGCATTGCTTTAGATTCAACACAGAGTCAGGTCGATGCTCTGCTCGTTCCAGTTTACTGTAGACAAACAGACTGCGGTTTTGCAGCCAGACCTCTCTCGACTGCTCAGCATGCATCAAGTTGCAGGCCTGGGCTCAAACAAATTCTTACAGTTTAGCATTGTGTGAAGATGAGCTGTTGTCAACTGATACGTTTGATAAATTCGATTTTATATGTGAGCACTAATAGTTCTGTTGTCTGGTTAAATGCAGCTGAATGTAAACCTTGGAAAAAAAAATCTTTCTTTCTTTTTTTTTTCATAGTATGCCCTGTACACTGTGCTGGATGTGCCCTATGACTTCTCCATTGTAAGTACAGCTACTTAGTGATATCAAACAGAAATCTGTGGATGCTGTTTAGTGATATTGTGTTTATTACTCTGCATTTTTCAGAAAGACATGCCAAACTTGAGAAACTGGTGGTGCGTCATGTTAATGGAGAATCTGGAACTTGGCAGGTGAGAATAAAAGCTCTTCTTGGTTAGATGGAATCATCCCTTTGATTCCATTGTTTATCATTTTTTACCTCCCCACCACCTCTTATTTAATTCCCAGTTATGGAAAAATGTTTGCCCATTGGACGGAGTCCTCCAAGGTTCTCTTACGAGGTGACGTGTCTCCAGTTTATAGACTGTGTGTGTGTGTGTGTGTGTGTGTGTGTGGTACCGTATTTTCACGACCATAGAGCGCAACGTACTAAAAGGCGCAGTCTCTGTTATCTGTGCCATTTCTGTATTTAACACACACATAAGGCGCACCGGACTATAGGGCAAGTTTTTTATATACAGGTACATGTCCTCTACTACGTTTAAATACATCTACTGCATATTTAAAAATAGAGCGGGAGCAAAACTGAGTATGATTGTGCTTTATTCATTTATTTATTATTAAGTATTAATCAAACAGGCTGTGATCACTCCTCTGAAACAGTTTATTGATGCATAAATTAACTTAAAATCCTGAAACAGTCCGACAGAATATGTTCGCTTTTATTACCGGTATCCTGGTGCCTGCAGTTAAAATTATTTAGATGAAAAAAAACCATTCAAGTATTTATTACAAAGTATTAATCAAACCCATCAAAGTCATCATCCTCTGTTTCTGAATTAAACAGCTGCGCTAAATCAGACATGCCAATTTCCCCTTCTTCTCCTGTCAGAGTCACTTTT
>NW_015152406.1:18213-28061 GCF_000732505.1 Cyprinodon variegatus
CTGGATGAAGAACAACTGATTTTAGCTCCAATATTTCCTAACAAGATCATTTCATCTCATCACAATAAAACAATCCTTTGATTATTTCCATTATTTAGCCTCCATCACTCACTGCTTCACATGTGAACACAGACATGTGAGAAAGAGTTGTGTTCACAT
The DNA here is from genome assembly GCF_000732505.1 of Cyprinodon variegatus. Classification (NCBI taxonomy): domain Eukaryota; kingdom Metazoa; phylum Chordata; class Actinopteri; order Cyprinodontiformes; family Cyprinodontidae; genus Cyprinodon; species Cyprinodon variegatus. The sequence goes on from NW_015152406.1 coordinate 18,373, forward strand.
TAATATGTTGGAATGAAGTTAGTTTAAACTAATTACTGGAACATTTAGAAACAGCTCACCTGTTTGCTGATGAAGGTTGGTCTGATTTAAAATCCATATACCAATCCTTTGATTCATTGCTCTTTAAGGACACACAGCTGGGTTCTGGTCCAGGTTCTGGTTCTTTCCTGTGGATAAAGATGGTTTGGTGATGTTAATGCTGGGCTCTGACATGGAGTCCTGGACAGTTAGAGATGGTGATCTGACCTCTGAGCTTTGACTTGAAAAACATTTTTTTATTATTATTTTAGTACATTTTATACAAAATATGTAGATCAAGTTTACCTTTCTGTGCATGAAGGTTGGTCTGATTCAAAATTGCTGTCCAAGATCTCTGAAAAAGCACTTTCAAAGGAGTCACAACTGGAATCAGATTCTGCTTCAGAATCGGATTCTGGTTCTGTTAGTTTCCTGTGGATAAAGATGGTTTGGTGATGTTCATGCTGAACTCTGACATGGAGAAGAGTCCTGGACAGTTAGAGATGGTGATCTGACCTCTGAGCTTTGCTCTGGTCCTCATGTTCTCCACACAGAGTGATTTTAGAGGGAGGAACTCTGTCCTCTCTGTCCTCACACTGATCCATGCTGCTCACTTCACATCCACTCACAGACCTTATACCTTCATTTGAGGAGGAAAAACTCATTCAGCTGAACATAAAGTCTGATCAACAACACTGAAAGAAAACAGTGGGGGGGTGATCACTGCTTTCTACTATATATTCTTCAGGATATTCTTCATGGAAATTCCTTAGCAGTATATATATATCTATATATATCTATATATATATAGATATATATATAGATATATATATATATATGCATACATACAATCTCTACCTTATCTCTTATACTAACTCCACTTTTATCAAGGGGCAACAAACACACACAAACTCTGATCTGCCATAAAACCAGTTAAAGATCAACTGAAGTCCAGTATTAGAGGCCAGTTCAGAACCAGGACCTGATGTCAGAACTCCAGTCTGAGAATTGTCCAAAAAATAAATAGAACATTACAGTCAGAGTTGGTCTGGTTGGGCCGAAATCAGCAGTAGATAGGGTTGAAGTGTACATAGAGTGAGATTCATGCTGGGAACAACCTGCAGCTCCTCCATTTTCACTCACAGCCTGCTTCTCTACAGTGTCCCCGATCAAACCCATCAGGAGACAAATTTTTAGTTTAGAGATTTGAATTAATAAAGATGGACTCACTCAAGTTTTTCCAATGAAGGTCTTCACTCTGCAGCTCAGCTTCTGTACCAGGTCTCTGTAGAAGATAAATCCCTGACTACTTCTCTACTATCGGTGCTCTGAGTCTGAAAGCTTCTGTTACTCTGAAAACAGACTTAATGTTCCAGCTCACAGGGCAAAGATCAGCTGCTAGAACTTTATATGACTTCAACATTTTCAATGATTAACCTGCAACAGCTTCCTGCTGCCAATCACACTGTCAAAGAAAGTTTTACTCTGTCTGCTGTCTGATGGAATAAATACGCAGAACTCCTTCTATTTTAGGGGTGTAAACATTTCTGGGTTGTTTTCATGTTTACAGTCTGCAGGATTCAATTGGAACCTGTAGAAGCAGCCGATCCAATAAAACTAGAATCATTAGAATTAAACAGGAAACTACATGGATGTTTTAAATCAACATAAATGTTGTCGTAGTTCTGTTCAGCTCCTTTGGTCTTTGTAGTCTTTTCCAGACATACAGATGTCAGTGACCTTGTTTCTCATCTCTTCTTTTGAAGATTTTTTTCCTACTTCATGTTATCGGATGGGTTCTATAAAGTTTCACCTTGATTGTGCAGATCAGCAGGTAATCAGGCCCAAATGTGGTTGGAATGGATAGCTTTGATCCTTTGATAAATGAAATCATCCTGTGACAGCTTTTTCTTTTTAATAAGATAATCTTTGATTCAAATGGAATGTGCTTGAATGCTTTTCCCAGTTTGATTTTGGAATTCTTGCAATAAATATTATAGTACCTTTAAAGGAATCTTGGATCCAGCCAATGCAACATTTTCGAGACACTTTTGTGCATCCCAAATATACAAACAGCTTTGTTATAAAAATTATTTCAATTTATAGAAGCACATTTAAAGACTGCGCCTCATTATACTAAAGAAATGTGAAAATCGGCTCCTCTATTCTATTAGTTATTGGATGCATCTATTTTCTGAGATAGCATTACCAGTGGGCTTGTCATTGAGACCTCTCATGGAGATAGTGAAGCTGCTGTTGAAGAGAAGGAAGTTAGAACCTCGAACAGAGACAGATGGTTCCTTAGTGTGACTATGACAAGAGAAACAAGGTAACAATCCATCATGGGATGATGGATTATTAGCTCAAATATCATGCAGCTATTATGGACATGCATGGATGTCTCCACTGTCCACCTAAATAATTATCACATCTGACTAGTTTCAATTTCACCTGCTGATCCATCAACTCGTTTTAGAATCAAAGTGTCTCTTTGAGAATAAACCTGGAATTTTTTGCTTCTCAGTCACAGATGGAAGATCTCAGACTGACTATGGGCACAGCTCCTAGCCTCCACTAGCGGGTAGTTGACGCCTTCTGCATGCTGTATTCATGTAGCTTTCTACCATGGTCTGAAATACAGGTTGGAACAGAGATGGGAGAGCAGGGGATGTTCTGGTCCTGCTTACTTAACTTGCTGGATCCTACTCAGTGACTTGTACCTAATATTATGGCCGACTCTATATTAGACAAAGAGCTCAATCTTTACATGTAGAAGTACAAACACAGCTGTTTCCAACATTTCAAAGGCTCTTAGGGATGAAGCTGGATCGGTCCAGTTCTGGTACCAGTAAAAAATTTACTGGTACCAGATGTTGTCGGAAAATTTTTATCTCTCTTCTATTATATATTAATTTATCCTATTTACTCACTATAAAAGTTTTCACTCAGTCTGTTTCTCTCTCAAGGCCACACAATTCTCTGCAGGATGGTGTTTGTAGACCAGACATAGCTTCTTCCCATAACAAACCAGATTCTTTCTCAAGGTTTATTCATAAAATGTTACTGTTTAACCAAAGTGTCTGTAATTTGTTTGGACTTTCACTACTTCTGCAATGTTCTAAGTAAGGGGGGACGAACCATGCTCTGGCAGAACAGAGCAGAATGCTGTGCCATAAGGGCTTCATGATGACTGTTCTCTCTTTGCAAAGATATAAATAAATGTGCAGACTGAGTGAAATCCATCGATCTCTGTTTATTTAACTAGGATGAATAGTTGAATACTTTTTTCCCACGACACTTTGGCATTGTCAAAGCAGGATTATCCTTGGCTGATTTTTTCTATGGACAGCGATTGTCAGAAGTGTCAGGTACCACCTGGAGGAAGCAGTCTTCCAGCCTCAATACCCCGGTTAGAAGGTTCAGGGAGTGAGGACTTCTGGCATCGAGGTCCCTAGAGGTCAGCAGGAGGATCAAAACCAACCATTTTTTTGAGACGGTGAGATGAATCTTTTGTTGGCACAGTTTAAATTAAATTTCAAAAATCTAAATTACAAAACAACAGATGGAAACAGGCAGTTTCCAGGACTGAAACTGCCTGTTGGCAGCAATCAGTAAAGGGTAAAGTGATAGATTATTTTCTTTTCTTTTATATTCCATTTCCATAGACTTCCAACTATGCAAGAAAAGCTTGATAACTCTCTCTTATTAGATTCCTTTCTGCACCTTGCAATGAAGAAAATGCTTGCTGACAGACTGACTTTCTTGACATGATTTTATCTTTGGGAAAATGAGGGTGATGATGGACGGCCTTTTTGGCTTTCACTAAACGATGATTGTTTTAGAATCAGTATAACAATTTCTGATCAAATTAGAACCAACCTTAAGTATCTAAACCAATAATTATCTTTTTAAAAGAAAAAACTCAGCAGCAACTACCATTTCCTATGTTGGCTTCAGGACTGGAAAACAAAACGTTTATTATCAAGCCTGTGGTTGTTTAAAAACAGGACGGGTCTCGTTTTGTTAATTTCCTGCTGTCACCATGTTCCATAATATTATGAGAGAGCTAAGTAGGACACCTTATGTCAAAAATGATTGATGAAATATGACCTTATGACTTATTACCTCCCCCCTCCCCCCTTCCGGTCCCATCCCGCACAAATGATTTATGACCTCACCCCTCCCCCCTTCCAATCCCATCACCCATCCTCCCAGACAGGCCCTGAGCTTATGACTTCATACTCTACCCCTTCAAAGTTAATTTTGTCCTACTTAAAATATCGCTGGAAACCTCTTTCTGTATTTTCAGTAAGAAAAAAAAACAATGTTCCTACCATCAATGCCAACCATGCTTCTTTTTCAACATTTCCCCTTACTTCCAAACACACACACCCCACTGAGCCCACAGACCCCCACCCTTTTCCCTCATAAGACATCAACCACACATTTCCCTAAAATTAGGCTTTAACATGTGTTTAAACTATGGTATTCTACAGCTTTTTTTTCCCCAGCCACAAAAACTTATTTTTATTTATTAAGATGTCCTTTCATCATGCCTCTGTGGATTTACTCTCACCGATCAAGCTTTCTTTTGTGTTAAGACCAATGTTTAATTCAACATTGAAGCCCATATATCAAGATTTACAAATCACTGCTATGTTCATAATATTTTTTAGTCACAAACACAACCTGACTTCCTCGTAGGTTTTGTTACTTAAAGGGCTTTAAAATGTGTTTATATTACTCTATACCTTTTCCATCCACAAAGCTTGCTTTAATTTAAATACAGATGTCCTTTCATTAAGCTTCTTTTTATTTTTCTAAATTAATCTACTCAATGTGCGAAATACCTTTCAATCTTTGGGGGGGTCCCCATCTCCCGATTGTTGCGCAATACCGATCTAAATTTTCTCAATATGCAGTAGGCCTATAACATTTCAAAGTCAAAGTCAGCTTTAATGTCAATTCTTCAGATTCACCAGACAAACAAGGACTCGAGAGGAAGTTCGTTTCTCATTCACCAACAGTGAAACCGATAAAGTGCACAGGCACAACAGATAAGATCAGTTCCTAATACTAAAATTTTAACATTCAATTTCACTATAAAATATTAAATGTACAATAATATAAAATATGCAATACTTATGCTAGTGCAAAAAGGCAAATGGTAATGGCAGCAGAAAAATTAATATTATTACCAATTATATAAGATATAGCATTTTGTAACAGTAACAGAGCAAAATAACAGTAAATAAATATAGTATTAATAGTTGTGCAGGTTACATCCATTGTCTAGTTGGCTAGATATGCAAAAAAAAAAAAAAAAGAAAAGAAATGGAAAGTTCTCCCTATTCATTAGAAACAAAACTCGACTAGATCCATATCAGGTAGAAGCTTGTTTTTTTTAAATCTTTTTTTTTTCTTTTCAGAGTGAGAGAACCACAGTCTGTTTAACCACAAAACAGAAGATAATTTTTTTTATGATGGAGGAGATCTTGTTAGACACACACACACCCACCCCTATCCCACCAACTTTGTTGAGAAGCACTTTTAGCCATGATAAGTTTGGAAGTAACCTTTGATTTTCATTTTTGGACACATCAGAAAGATTTAGAAGCTTGTTTTCTTTTTTTTAACTTCTTGGTTTTCAGAGTGAGAGAACCACAATCAGTTTAATCACAAAACAGAAGATCAGTGTTTTATGAAGGAGGAGATCCGGTAAGATATGTGTTCTCTGGTAAACTGTAGGACCTCTGCATGGTGTTGACCACATCTATCTCCCTTTGTCAGGATCAGATTTCCTTCTTTGCTGTTCGGTTAAGGGGTGGGTGGAGTTAGGGGATGGACGTGTGATGTTTGGTTGCTGGGAAGTTGAGCCTCTAATGCTCGCAAGTGTTTTTACCCTATGAAAGATTTGTTTTGGTAAGAGCATGAACTATCTAACAATTAGAACTTTTGCTCTATCTGTTGTCTTCACTTTGAAGCAGAGTTTAGGCTTCATGACATGTTTGTAAGTAAACCCTTTAAGTTATGCAAATACAAGGAGTCCATCTATGTGTGGATGATCAGCCTTCTGGGGCTAGTAGCTGTCATCTTTGCAGCAGACTGAGGAGTAGAACTTTGAATATTTTCCACCCAGTTATCTGTTTTCTATACCCTACTAGCTTCTTCTTTCAGTCTTGTTGAGGAGTGAGTTCCTCTCTCTATCTGTCATTGCATGAAATGCAGGAAGCAGCCAGCGCTACTTGCTACTTCACTGCAATTTTTTAAACATATCTGCAGTTTACAAACCTCGTTTTGCAGTAAGATAATCTGCCTAAAACCTCGCTTTCATTTTTGAAAAAACGTCTTTTATTTCTGTATTTAATTTTTGTAATTAAAACCTATGGATTTAATTAGAATCCATAGGTTAATCACAAAATAAAAGTCAATAAATGTGTCTCCTTATTTCAAATGTCCTTGTTTCTCTTAGGACTTTTTCTGTCTATGAAATGACAGGTTTATGTAGTTTGCGTCTAATCAGTAACTACACTCACCGGCCACTTTATTAGGTACCCCATGCTAGTAATGGGTCGGATCCCCTCTTGCCTTCAGAACTGCCTCAATTCTTGGTGGCATAGATTCAACAAGGTGCTGGAAGCATTCCTCAGGGAGTTTGGTCCATATTGACATGATGGCATCACACAGGTGCCGCAGATNCATAATCTAATGTGACGAAAGTCAAGTCACAATCAATAATCAATAGTATTAAGAGTAATCCTTTTTATTAAGAGTCCATTCATAAACAAGTATATTTCTGAGAAGAACTTTTACCCTGCATTGTGTGCTGGTGCTCATAAAACCCAACCCACACCTCTGCTTCATCTGCCGGCCCAAGTCTGCTCTGCACACCCCCCAACCAAACTCTATTTTCTTTAGAGTGACCTTTGACCGTGCTAATTCAACTGCAGGATAAGTACCATTGGTTTTATGTTTGTCTGCATTTTTGTTTTTCACTGTTGGTTGATGTACAAATCTTTACTTTTTCTTGTTACTGAAAATGCTCTATAGAAATAAACTGGCCTCACCTTAAACCTACCGGTCCTGAATCTGAGCTATTCAGCCACGGGCAGGAAAATCAGCTGTTTCACAAAAGCTTTTGGTTGGACCAGCAACATGGAGCTATAATGTGAACAGGTAGGTTCCTGGTAATGCGGCTGTTTTTAATGCTTTTAAAAGAACAAGGCTATGGTCATCTTGAGTTACTCAATCAAAAAACAAGTATGTAAGCTTTTTGTCAAAACACCTCTGCAATTTCACCTATTGTCCAAAAATGTTTGTCTTGAACCTAAGGTAATGTTTTGTGCTAACAATAGGGAAAGCATAGATGTTACAACTAGAGCTATAGATGAATTGGTGCCTATTTAGAATTTTTATTTTAGTCAAACTTTGTTTTCTTGTCAGACAAAAGACAAGAATAATTTAGAATTTGTTCACATTCATATCTGATTACACTTTTTTGTTTAAATCTAACCGTTATTCCTAATCTCCCTAAAACACATTCTTACTCTTTCTACCATAAACTCTATACTGATGACTCAGAATTTTGAAATAAGGCTCTGACTATTGATTTATTCTCAGTCAGTGATCATCATCTAACTATTTTTGTTTGCTGTTGGTGCTCTATGAAATGTTTCACTAGTTGGTAAGATCTTTGCTTCTGAGCTTAGTTAAATTATAATAAATAAAAACAAGGAAGGACCAAAGCTTTGATGCAAACATGGAGGAAAGTCATGTTATCTCCTGACTTTTCTTTCTCTATAAGATTCAGCCTTATCCTCTCTGCCAAGCAGTCATAGGAAAAATGTCTATTTTATTTAGTTGCTGAAATGCAACTGTTTACACAATCTAATAGGAACATCTTTTCAGTCCATAGTAAAAATTTTAAAATGAAAAATAAAATAAAATCTAAACGACAGTGCAACAATTAGTTTTAGAATAATTTTTAACATATCAAGAAAATGAACAAAATGATGAACAAAGTTTTTCTCTTGCATTCTGATCTTATCCTTTCTAATCAGAATCAACTCAGAAATCCATTTGTTTGGATCTTCCCCCAATCCCACCAACTTTGTTGAGAAGCACTTTTAGCTACGAGNTAATTACATTATTTGGGTTATATTCTTAAGATGAAACCATCATGTTTGTACTCTCTAATGCAAGTCTGTTATCAATACTGTAGGTAGTTAACCCATAAACTTAATATAACAACTGTGCCTAACCCTTTACCTAGAACTATATTGGTCTGCAGAAGATAAAACCATGTAAAAAAAAACAAAACAAAAAAAAACTACCAGATTGGGATTTCAGCTGTGTTGGATCCAGTAAACATTCTAGATTATAACTTTTACAGTATTCTACAAAGAATTGTATGACATCTTTTAACTAGATTTATCAGTGAACACTGGTTAAAAGGTTCTCCTCTTTGTAACTTGTAAGTGAATTACATCTCAGAATGCAATGTGATGAATATCAAGTCACAATCAATAATCAATTGTATTATGAGTAAAGCTTTTTATTAAGAGACCATTCATAAACAAGTATATTTCTGAGAAGACCTTTTACCCTGCATTGTGTGCTGGTGCTCATACAACCCAACCCCCACCTCTGCTGTAGATCCTCACTGCTTGTTCACACTTTGCTTCATCTGCAGGCTCAGGTCTGCTCTGCATACCCCCAACCAAACTCTTTTTTTTTCTTTGTCTGCATTTTTGTTTTTCATGGTTTGTTGATGTACAAAACTTTACTTTATCATGTTACTGAAAATGCTCTATAGAAATAAACTGGCCTCACCTTAAACCTCCTGGTCCTGAATCTGGGCTATTCAGCCACAGGCAGGAAAATCATCTGTTTCACAAAAGCTTTTGGTTGGACCAGCAACACTGAGCTATAATGTGAACAGTTAGGTTCCTGGTAATGCGGCTGTTTCAAATTTTAATTTTAGTTGAACCATGTTTTACTTGTAGGTAAATTACATCTCATAATCTAATGTGACGAAAGTCACGTCACAATCAATAATCAATAGTATTAAGAGTAATCCTTTTTATTAAGATTCCCTTCATAAACAAGTATATTTCTGAGAAGAACTTTTACCCTGCATTGTGTGCTGGTGCTCATAAAACCCAACCCCCACCTCTGCTTCATATGCCGGCCCAAGTCTGCTCTGCATACCCCCTCAACCAAACTCTATGTTCTTAAGAGCGACCTTTGACCGTGCTAATTCAACTGTAGGATAAGTACCATTGGTTTTATGTTTGTCTGCATTTTTGTTTTTCACGGTTTGTTGATGTACAAAACTTTACTTTTTCTTGTTACTAAAAATGCTCTATAGAAATAAACTGGCCTCACCATAAACCTCCTGGTCCTGAATCTGAGCTATTTAGCCACGGTCAGGAAAATCAGCTTTTGGTTGGACCAGCAACACAGAGCTATAATGTGAACAGTTAGTTTCCTGGTAATGCGGCTTTTTTTTTAATGCTTTGAAAATAACAAGGCTACGGTCATCTTGAGTTACTCAATCAAAAGAAAAAAAACAACATATATAAGTTTTTTGTTAAAACACCTCTGCAATTTCTCCTATTGCCCAAACATGTTTGTCTTGAACCTAAGGTAATGTTTTGTGCTAACATTAG
>NW_015152406.1:30827-33084 GCF_000732505.1 Cyprinodon variegatus
AAACACATGTTTAAGCCTAATTTTAGGAAAATGTGTAGTTGTTGTCTTATGAGGGAAAAGGCTGGGGGGTCTGTGGGCTCAGTGTGTGTGCGTGTGTATGGGATGGGTGGTGGGAGGGAAATTCCTTGTGTGGGGGGACTGTCTTTTTTATTACCCTGCAAAGAAGAAAAGCAGATGAGAAGCAGGCATATATTTTTGATTGGGAAGAAAACAATGTTTATATTCAAGAATTTGATTGATGAAGCAAAAATGTGATGATGCCTGACTGCGCAGAAGTTTAACGGTTATAAGAAAATCCTTTGTTCAGGTGTGGGACATAGAGTTCATAGTTCTTGTGTATGTGTGTATGGGGTGTCTGATGGGATGGGTGGTGGGAGGGAAATTCCTTGTGTGGGGGGACTGTCTTTTTTATTACCCTGCAAAGAAGAAAAGCAGATGAGAAGCTGGCATATATTTTTGATTGGGAAGAAAACAATGTTTATATTCAATTCATTTGATTGATGAAGCAAAAATTTGATGATGCGTGACTGCGCAGAAATTTACGGGTCATAAATGGGTTATAAGAAAATCCTTTGTTCAGGTGTGGGACATAGAGTTCATAGTTCTTGTGTATGTGTGTATGGGGTGTCTGATGGGGATGTCTGATGGGATGGGTGGTGGGAGGGAAATTCCTTGTGTGGGGACTGTCTTTTTTATTACCCTGCAAAGGAGAAAAGCAGATGAGAAGCTGGCATATCTTTTTTGAATGGGAAGAAAACAATGTTTATATTCAAGAATTTGATTGATGAAGCAAAAATGTGATGATGCGTGACTGTGCAGAAATTTACGGGTCATAAAAGGGTTATAAGAAATTCCTTTGATCAGGTGCGGGTCATAGAGTTCATAGTTCATAAGTCCTAAGGTCATGTCATATACGTCATATGTTATCAATCATTTTTGACATAGGGTCATAGGTCATAAGTCATAAGCCATCAATCATTTTTGACATAAGGTGTAGCGCTTTACTCTCTCTAATGAAGCATTTTTGTTTTTCTTTAATCTAGTTTCTGATGTTTTTTATTTCTTTGCAGCAACAAGATTGAGGCAACTTAAAGTGTGAGTGTCTTAGAGTTTCTTTATCTGTCTGAAAACAAATCCTCCAATCAGTTTGATTTGTTTATAAATTGGTGGTTCATTTCTACTGTAATTCATGATTTTATCACAGTTTCTGTTCCTTAAAATTATAAATGTTGGTTAAAATTCCTTCCTACCCTATTTTTTCCACAAAAATGTAAACCCAAACACAAAAGGGCAGTACCTTAAAGAAATTGTTTTTCCATCCAACATTGATTTTAGTAATATTAAATAACTGATAGGTTTTTACATTCCTGTTTAATATTATTTATCTTTTTTTCCTCATCTCATTAGGAAAAATATCCCTCATCATCTCCCTGTTTCTCAGATCTTCCTCAGTAGATTGAGGTCTTTGCTTTAAAGCATTTATTCAATCAAATGCCAAAGATGATAAACACAGTTAAAGAACTCTGAATCCTCGAGTGCACAGCTTCTAGAAAGGAGTGAGCTCTGAAACACAAATTTCAGAAAATGCATGTGAGCATCATATAACCCACTGAGGGAAAGACTGCATCTTCCAAAACAAATCTTGGATCCAAAGTGATGTCCGGTCTGCTGCCTGCATATGAGGTAGAGATAGGTCGGTCTCTGATTATAACATTGAAACAATTTTCCCCACTTCCTGAAGAAGACTATTAAAACTGCAGCTTCTTACACTTCCCCAATAAGAACTCAACCCAGCTGCTAGACTAGAAGTATTCCCCATGTCTCTCTCTCCATTGGTCCTGTTGAACATGAAAGGTACAGTAAGGAGTGTTTAGGCAACTAACCTAGTTTGAATAATTATTTCATTGTGTTTTCTTTGTTGTACATTATGTTTTTTTTAAGTTAGAGCAGATTCCTGAGCTGCTTAATAAACCTTTCAGTGCTTCAGGCAGTTTTGGAAAGCTGTTGATGAAAGAGTCACTTTGTTTCAGCAATTTGAGGAAGAGCTACTTCAGTGTTACCTCTTTTTTCTAACATTCATAAAAAATCACAGCATTGTCCTGGTTTACATCAGCATTAATGATGCTTTTGGCTGCACAACACAGTGGGCACTGTCAATTAGAGAAACAGGTTGATGCACAAATTTGATGCATGGAGGCAACATTTAAATAAACCAAAAACATTGCTGCCTTTCTCAATATTTATCAGTGGTGCAGTT
>NW_015152406.1:34527-37070 GCF_000732505.1 Cyprinodon variegatus
GCTGTTAGGTTAATTGGTTTCTCTAAATTCTCCTTAGGTGTGTGAGTGTGCATGAATGGTTGTTTGTCCTGTTTGTCTCTGTGTAGCCCTTTGATAGACTGGCAACCTGTCCAGGGTGTACCCCGCCTCTCGCCTGTAAGTCTCGCCCACAGACAGTTGGAGATAGGCACCAGCACCCCTGGCAATCCCAGCAGGGATAAGTGTGATAGAAAATGGATGGATGGATAAATGTTCAGAAACACTTCAGCCTGTCCTCAGGGGGATGACATTAGAGGTGTTCTGTCAGACCTGGACTCACTGAGGTCTGTTAATGAGGAAATCTAGCAGCCAGTTGCAAAGGGGGGTTTTGAAGCCCTGGTATTCCAGTTTTCCCATAAGATGCTGCTGGGCGATAGCGTTGAACTACTATGTTGCAGTGTTTGGTATCAAACAAGGTGCTAGAAGGCCCAAGAAGGCTTCACTAAAAATGACATTTTCCCAGTTAAATTTCCTGAGATTCCCTTAGGATGTGGCCTCAGCCCCCGATGTTACCAGGTCCAGGAAACCTGATTCAGGCCAGGCCAGTCCATTCCTGGTGTTACTTCCTCCAAATGAGTGGGTTTTGTTTAACAGTCCTCTCAGAGTTGTACTTATTTCTGTTGCTGGTTCACATTTTCCTACCATAATGACCCTCTATGGCCTCCCCTCATTGTAGTGATGCCAGTGAATGTCTTATGGACATCTATCCAGCTGCAGCCTTCTCTCTGATGGTTTTGCATTTGCATTACATTTAGGGGCTTAAGAGTTAATTATTCTAAGGTGAGTCATGAGTTTCTATTTTGTTCACAATACTCTTTATTACTAGGACATTGAGTTATGGATTTCATTATAAGCTGAAATAATCAAGAATGACAAGAAATAATAGCTTGAAATATTAAGTTATTTGTGATAAGTTGTTAATGTAAATTTCTGAAAATAGTAAGAAAAAAAAAGATTGAAGTTTTTAAAATATATTCTAGTTTTGAGATGTTCCTTAATGTGATAGGTAATACCTGGGGTCCTGCTAGGTCAGAGAGAAGCACAAGGTGGCGCCTCTTTCTCTTATATGTGAACGAAAACACATCATGACTTGTTGCTCTGAGTTGAAAACATTTTGCAGATGGAGCTTTTATCATTCAGACTTGGATTTGTCAGACCAATGTGACTATTGAAAATAAACTGATTGTTTTGAATTGACCCATCCCTGTCTTTGCTGATTTATAACTCCACATTTCCAGAAGGTCATGTGGAGTCAATCCCCTCTAAAGTGACTGAAACTATCGTGGTACCTGATCAACATCCCCATTATTTCTTTTTCATAGCTCCTTTTGTTGAAATAAATCTTCACAGATCACAGAAAGGAAATGATCAGACTGTTATCCCTGATCCTGCTGAAATAGTTTATTTAATTTCAGCATTATTTATATTTACAGCTCCCCTCTCCCTGCAGCCAGCAAAAAGTTAATATACATTGATGAAATTAATATATTTTCTGAAATTTTCTTCAATGCAGCTTTTTTTCATAGTTTGACATTTTTGTGTGATTCTCAGTATATCTTTGCACTTCATAGCATATTTTAACATCTAAAATGGAAAAATAAAACCTATGATTAAAAAAGGTCTATGCTGGGTTATTGAAATATGTGCAGTTTATTTTTTGAGATGATAGTATATAGATGGATTGATATTAAATACAACAGTAGGAGAATTCCTCTTTATGTTTAACTGTAGCTTATTTGTGTTGTTTAAAATTACACACCGATATGTCTTTATCACAGACAAAATACGGTAAAAAGAAAGGTTTTGGTTTAAAAGCTGAGCTACAATTGTATTTCTCTTAGAGCAAGTTAAAGAATAAAAGCTGTGATAATTGCACTAACCTAAATAATGTGAAACTGGCATGTGGTCTGATAGCTGAAATAAACTTAAAAAGAAAAACCAGAGATACCACAATAGTTTATAGTACTGGATAGTGCACAGCACTGATGTGATAGAGATTGATCAATGTATTATCACAATCAGTTTGAATTTGTCCTGCTGCCTACCTTTATCAAGGCTGCACTTTAAAAAATGAAATAGTCTAGAGATCTGTACTAAAATGTAATTTCTTTTTGTGTACACTTGTGCATACAAAATGACAAAACAAAATCTGTCTAAGTCTAAACACTCTTATAGAAGAAATGCAGCATAATGCTACAGACACAGAAGAATCTGGGCTTTTTCTAGAAGTAGATTCTGCTCTGTCCCTTCTTGTACACGACTCCATTGCTGTATCTCCAGTCTGTTTTCCAGGTGGACACCAAGGTATTTATACTCCATCAGGCTCGGACAGTTGGGTCTGGTCCTAATCTCGGCGTGCGAGGGCCGGCCCTCTTGAAATCATACCGGCCCCAACACTTACTCTTCGGCTGAAGCACCTACCTGTGACTAAATAGCTCAAGGAGCTCAAGAAGTAAAACAATGTTAACAACCTAAATGATGCATGCAGTCTATATAGCTCTTCCTTGTCTTGCACATCCTGATGA
>NW_015152406.1:38093-48139 GCF_000732505.1 Cyprinodon variegatus
AGATGCACGCGTGTGACTGTGCTTACATTTTTTTTCTTTTTTTTTTTTTGGGGTGGTGGGGGGGGGGGGTCTGAGGCTGAATTATGTCTATTACTCATAGGATAATCTTCTTAATCAGTTCAATAAACTGTGATCAAATTGTACCAACTGTCATTCAGTTGCTCAGTTAATCATCAGAATAATCGATCAATTAAAAGTTGCCCCCTCTGAGTCACATCATGTTTGCTTTCAGTTTTCTTTGCTGAAGAATTTGCTTGATGCTATACCTGCAGTAGAAAAGGAAATAATAACCACAGATATTTTCTCTGTGGTCTCCATATTTGTCTTTTTACACCAGTCCACCCAGCAGGTGTTTTCTGCAGGAAAGATCAGATACAGGAAGCATCAGAAAAGAAGATCCTGACAGATTCCATCAACCCATGAACCCACAGAAACAGAGGCTTTGGCACTCTGACCTATTTATGCAGCTGAACATTCTTCCAAACAGATCACCAATTTATGAACTCTGATGTGTTGTAACATCAGCGTTCTTTTCTGAATGAAGCTGCTTTATCAGATATTTTCATGTATACTCTGTAGTTAAGGCTCCAAAGATGCTGTTTCACAGATGCAATAAGGATACATCAATTAATTTACTTTATCTAAAAAAGAAACTAGGAAAACTGGTCCTGAAACAAAACTTTTCCTGATCTAATGAGCAACAACTGCTTGTGATTCTCATAAAGAAAAAAAGGTCTATATTAAATACATTTTCCTCAATATTTTTAAATTGCACCAAATTTTAGAAGCTGTGTTTATGATAACCTTGAGCATTTCATTAAAAGATTAAAGCTGATAATAAAACTGCTAACTATAGAGAAATGCAGAAACTAAGAAGACCACCTGATTCTGTCCTCAGGGTTTTATTAAAGGATGTGAAGAATGTGAAACATTATCTGTGGTTTTAACAGCAACAGACTCTCTGACAGAGACGCTGTTGAAGGCTTCCTCTTTATTTCCTCAGTTTGGTGCTTCCTCTCAGGCTGTAGCTCTGGTGAACGCCTTGTTAATGCAGTGAGTTTGCAGCTGTGGTGACGGTCAGAGTTTCAGCAGCTGTGAATAAAAACATGTTGCTGGGTGATGATGGTTGGTTCATCATGAAGGTCGTGCTGCTGCTCATGCTCCTCACAGGTACTTTTATTTTCTGTTCTAATTTAAGTTAAAATAAATGATAATCGGCTCATTAACATAAGGTTTATATACTCTTATACTGTATACTCTTATACACGTATATTACAGTTCTAAGTGTTTCTACAGATCTTTTTTATGTTTGTGGTTTAGTCAGTTTACTTATATGTAGTTTCTAATAAAGTAATGCTATCTGTCTGTAAGATATGAATAATTAAACATTTTTAGAGAACTAAAGCAGCTGAAGTAGAGCATAACTATCTGTTGAGAAGCTCTACCGATCAGTGAGATGCTTGATTTTGATGTATTTATCTTTTGCTTCACCATGCAGTGAAATTAAATCACATCAAGCAGTGTAACTATAATTAACCTTTTTTTTTTTTTATAAGAATGTATAAATGAGCCAAAGAGGTTTTATAGAGTGGCAGATAACTGATGCATAACAGATTTCATATTCAGATTTTAGATTCTAGAACTGACATCTGTGTAACTAAACTCTTTTTGTTTTTCAGTGTCAGGATGTGAAAGCATCAGAGTTGTTGGTCAAACAGGTCAGAATGTGACTCTGAACTGTACATATGATATCATTAAGATGGGAGCGTTGCATGCTTGCTGGAATAAAGGACAGATACCGAATTGGGGACGCTGCAACAATAAGCTGATCTCTACAGATGGATATAAAGTTATAAAGGAGACCAGAGTTTCCAGCAGGTATCAGCTACTGGGACGACTGGATGAAGGAGACGTTTCTCTGACAATCCTGAACCTCACTGAGGAAGATGCTGGACTTTATGGATGCAGAGTGGAGATACCTGGGTGGAACAATGATCAGAAACATCATTTTGTGTTGTTTGTTGAAAAAGGTGAGAAAATATATTTTGAGAGATTTTATCTTCCAAAGCCAGAATCAGTAAATTTAATCAGTTTTCTCAATTGGTTTATGGGAGAAATGCCCTTGAACTGAATAAGTCTAATGTCATTTTCTAGTTTTTCTTCTCAGTTTTCCCTGTTTTGTGTTATTTAATATGGAGAAAATGTGAGTTTTCATCTACCGTAGATTATTTTCGAAACGGTCAAATAAGCACCTTTACATTTTATTAAAAACCTACTGCTTAGTGTACAACCTTAATGCCTATAATTTGCTCATCTTTGAAAAGTACAAAAAGTTTATGACTGATAGAAGGCTTTTCATGAGAAAACTGAGTAAACCATTAACAAATTATCTCCTTTTAATCAGTGAATTCATTCAGGTTTATCCCCAACTTCTTTAATATTATTGCCAAGTGGCTGTAATTCATAACTCTAATATGAGCAAAACTTCTCTTTTTATTAAGTCTTTATCCTGGTTAATCTTTCAACTTGTTCTTATATAAATCCATTCTTCTCCAGGTACTATAGCCTCTAGTCAGACATTAGAATTTCTAATCAGTCTTTCTAGATTTTGTTGAGGGTAAATTTCTGCATGTTAGTCCTGTGGGTCTCTGTTCTACCGTGGAATGGACTGGAGGCCTGTCCAGGGTGGACCTCTGATGACAACGTGATAAAGGACCTTGATGAGCCAACAAGGATTAGTGGGTTTAAACACTGGATGGATGATTGGAGAAATTTTATTTATGCTTTGATTTTAAATGTCAGAGGCTGAACAGAGATCTTGCTGCGTAGAAAAACCACCCAGAGGCAAATTGTCCTCATAAAGTGTCTGTCATCTATGCCATCGCTATGTCTGTACTCAGAAGTCAGAATTAGTTGTAAATATTTTTTTTTCCAGCTTTTTTAAAAAACTTTTTTTTATTGTCATTAAATTTGTAAAGAGCCACAAAATTAACTTTCTGCATTTAATCCATCCCTTTGGGAGCATTTGGCTGCCATTGTGAGCCCTAACCATTAGTCCACCCCTATCCAATCTTAGCTGGGTTACCCCAAAAAGTTTTGGTTAGTTTTTAAAATCAAAGGGACAAGACTAGATCTAACTTTGTATTTGTTGTAAGATGGCCACTACTCACATTAAAAGTATTTGAAATTTTCAACTTTGATTTTTTTAATAGTCCTTTGTTATTTAAAGGAATAGTACACCCAAAACATGATTAGCCTTCATTTTCTACTCACCCCCATGCTGAACATCACTCTGGAGTACTTTTTTGATATCTCAAATGCATCTGGAGATCTGGGAGGCTTCTTGCTGTCTGCTGACATTCAAATAATGGAGGTCTATNGTTATTTAATATGGAGAAATGTGAGTTTTCATCTAGATTATTTTCAAAACTGTCAATTAAGAACTTACAGTATATGTTTAAAACATTTAGTTAAAAGCCTTCTGATTAGTGTAGAACCTTAATGCCAATAATTTGCTCATCTTTGAATGAGGGAATTATAGTAATAGCTGTAATTCATAACTCTAATATGAGCAAAACTTCATTTTTTCAACTTAGCATAGCATTAATTTAAATGTAAAAAACACGCTGTTCGTGCAGCAAAAAATCCCATTCATGTTACGATGGTGCAGTTGCCTGATATGTTGCTTTACAGCAAGATGGTTCTTGATTTCACATGTTTTTTTTGTTTTGTTTTTTTGGGGGTATTTTTTTATTTTATTTTTTTTAACCCTTTTTTGAGTTAGTTTGTTCTCTTGTGCCTGCATGGTTTCTCTCCAGGTACTATAGCTTCTAGTCAGACATTAGAAATGCTAATCAGCCTTTCTAGATTTTGTTTGGGAGTAAATTTTTACATGTTAGCCCTGTGTGCTTTTCTGATACCCTGGATTGGACAGAACTGGACTAATCCTTGCTGTTAAGACCCAGCAAGAATTAGTGTGTTTAAACACTGGATGGATGATTAGGGAAATGTTATCTATGCTTTAATTTAAAATTTCAGTGGTTGAACAGAGATCTTGTTGCTTATAAAAAAAATCCCATAAGCAAATTTTGCTCATAAAGTGTTTCTCATCTATGCTATCGTTACGTCCGTACTCAGAAGTCAGAATCACCAGATCAAACATGACCAAATCTATCTTGGTATTTGCTATGAGATGGCCACATCACATCAACAGTAGTTGAAATTTTCAACTTTGACTGTTTCAGTAGTTCTTTTTTATTTAAGTTACATTCAGTCGGTTATACTTTGTAATGCAAAATGATTTAAATCTGTTTATAGGCTGGAAATATTGTGCGGATCAGTGCTTTTTTTTTCCATCATTGTAGTTGTGAATGAACAATGAGCCTTGAATGCTAACCCTTGAAGATTAACACACTTTAGCTCCCAGTCCAGAGGTTAAGAGAACTAAGGTTTTGTATTTGTCTTTAGATTCAGTTTTCCCAAACAAATTCATTGACTTGATTTTGCTTTCCTAACTCTGCTTCTTGCTATCCCTGGTCATTTTGCTCCTTCATTGTTAAATATTTCATAATTTTCAACTTTTGCCTTGTAAGATCACCAGCATCAGCTCATGGTGAAGTGTTTGCTGACATGAGTTCTTGTAGCTTCTTCAATAAATGGAAACTGTGGGGTTCTGGAGAGTTGACACAGTGTTCCCCTGAGTGCAAATAAAGCTCATGTTACAATAGGTGGAAGTAGAAAAGAAAAATCCATTGTTAACAAATAAGATCATTTGTGTAACACATAGTTTTTTCTTCTCTGATCAACTAAGGAATCACTAACATGAAGTGATTACAGTTGGTTTAAAAACTGGAGCATCCCAAAGAGCTAATGGACCTTGGACTGTGTGTGATTTATAAATCTATAAGAGCCTCAGCGCTGATTCTGCTCTTCTTTCCCAAACATATAAAGTGTTAAAAATGTATTCTCATCTGATGTTTACAGTATATTGTTTTAATGGGGTTTCGCTGCAGATACTGGAAGACTGGGGCATGGTTTAAGTGAATTAAAGGTATAAAAACCAATTTAGACAATTTTTTGCCACTCATACTTTTTTATTGTCTTATGAAGATTGTTTGGTACTTTCCACTCCTGGGTGGTTCTTACTGACCATGTGTCAACTCTTTACCTGCTCAGGTACAGAGTTTTTTCTAACTTCTGACTTTTTCTTTATGCCATCTTTTTTCTCCAACTTTTTAAGAGATGTTTGCACAGAAAATGCACTAAATGGAACAATGGAACTTGACAGCGTTAGAAAAGGGCAGACCTATTTAGTTCTCGAAAAGCAGCATAACTGAAGCTTCGAGTTAAAAACACTGAAATCTGAGTCACCATTAGAGTTTACTGCTAATTAAAACCATCAATATTTTTGTAGCCAGAACCAGAAGAAAGTGTTTTAAACATCATTTTTTCCACTTTTATGTTTTGAAGATCTGGTCCAGACCAGAACTCCATTTCTTTCTTTTGTCCTTTTAGACTTTCAGTTATTCAGATCTCCTCCTACAACCTTTGAAAAAGGTCCTTTTCAGTAGTTTTCTGGATTTTCTGAAGCTCTTAAAACATTTACATTTTCATTTCATTTTAAATTAGTCTGAACTGGCTAATTCTCTCATAATGTTTATTATAATAATCTGTTTTGATCTCCAGCTCCAGACCTGTCAACGTCAGCGCCATCAGGCACACTGACGCAAACACAGAGGACAGATGCTTCTCAGACAACAGGTAGGGAAACCCACAGTTCATTCACAGCTTACAGTAATAGCAGAAAAAGCCAACAACCATCTAATAAACTCTGAATGTTCGCTGATTAGGTCTAATGAAAGAGTAAAAAAGGAAGTTGATGCTGAGAAGGAAACACTGAATAATGTCTGTCCAGTTTTGTAACCTGTTTGTTTCTGCATGTGCAGCTCCTTAGCTCCTCTCTGTCATCATGCTGCTGATGCAGCTGTTCTAAAATAATCCATTTTCATTTCCTCATCTATCAGATCTCATGACCACAGACAACCTCCTGACTCCCTACACCAACAGCAGCAACACAGCTGAGGTGAGAAAAGCATGAATAACAACCATCATAACCTGCAGATTCATTCGATTTTCATTGTTTAGTTTTATGTAACCTTCAACTTTGTGATATGAAACGTATAAATAATTCTAGTCTAAAAATGGAGGTCAGAAAAATATGACTGTCATCTAATGATCTAATGTGTTGCTCTCCACACTAGTTTAGTAGTGGTGGGCACACCCAACCACAAAGTTAGCTTCACATATTACACAATCTAAAACATTAGCTTCTCTCAACTGCTGAACTCTCAAAAATAGGTTTATGAAGGCTAAAGCTAACTGCTAAGACAACTGTTGCAATAACTGTTTCCAGCCTGTTTCTAACTTCCTTATTATAATTATTTTGTGTGATAATTAACAGATCACATCCCTTTAATCATATCCCGAAAATATGTTCAATACTACCAATTTATTTTATATACTGAATAAAATAAAGTCTGATACTGCCAATACTGATACAGTACTTTTTTTAAATTACCCCTGATATATTTAATAAATGTACAAACCTATTGTACGTGTGTTCTATAACAGGGGTTTTCAGACTTGCTCCTCAGGACCCTCTGTTAGGTGTTTCCCTACCTTAATAAATGGCTGATTAACAGGCCTCTGTAGTCTATAGTAGATGCTCAGTAGGAATTAAATAATCTGCAGGAGCAGAAAGACATTTGAAACAGAAAAAAGTGAATCCTATGCTGCAAAACCAATGCTGTATAATATTAAGTGGCTCTAATTAAAAAAACTTTGAAATAATCAGTGAAATAAATAAATCCATCACTATTGCAGTAAATTGTTAACACCCATATTTTAAATATGAATTAAACTTATAACTAATTGGACTTATTTTGTTTTATTATTTTTTTTTTTTACATTTTACCAAAGCTTTTTTTATTAGAATTGCTCTGTATGATCATTATTATCAACTTAAAATGATTAACTTGTCAAAAAATCTTGCTTAAACAGAACATTTTCTTGCCTGTGTTAAAAGATCAATTAAGTAGATATTTGTTGGAAGCATGTATTTATTCATTAGCTTGTGTAATAACCCCTTGTCAAGCTGCTGCCTACCTTTATGAAGCTGGAAAAAGACTAATGTACAATAGTATTAATACACAGAAAATCCAACATGGTCAAATCAACACTGTCAGATTTGATTTTAACACCCTTGACGTGTCTATATGGGTCCACACCATTAAGTGTTAATTTCACTCTTTTTTGAGAGTTGGCATTGTAACTCGTATTTATAGTTAAATAATAAATCTTTCTGGAGTTGATCATGTAACACTCAATTACACCAACTAGGTGTTGGAATTGGATTATTAACACTTGGAACGTTTTCCTAACTACATAGGAGTTATTCTCTAAATACTAAAAATTTTACTTTTCTGAACATATAAAAATCCCTTTGGAAAAAATAAATAAAGAAGCAATGTTTGTTTTTTTTCAGCAAATATTTATTTCAAAAGTGCATCACAATTGGAAAATATTTTTTTAAACATGTAACAATGTGGAACCTTTGCCAATTTCCACTTCAATACTTTGCTTTGTAACAAAATTCTGAAGAGAATAAAATTTAAACAAAAAAATATTTTCATGCACTGCAGAGAAGGTTCATTTCTCCAATTAAGCTTCCGTTTGCTGCATTGATTTTTATGGGAGACAGTCTTCTGATAGACGGGGAATCACGCAGCTCCATGTGTTCACAATAACATTTCCCAAATCATTCTTTTAGGTGTATTGATGTTAATGAGTTTTGCCAAAAAATACATAGAAAATTCGTCTACAAACCCTTTTTTCAACACTATAGTTACAAAGATTACAAGTTAGCTAAACATGATTAGGCTATCACCAAACAATGCAGCTAATATAATGTAGCAAATGTCTATCACACGGACAAACTTCTCACTTTTCTCCCACAAACATCACAGGTCATTTTTTGGCTCTTTGTGGAGCTAAAGTAGCACCTAATAGATTTCTTTTATGATGCACCACTGTTTGTTTGTGCAGCGCATCATGCCTTTCTTGGCAATATAGAGTAGTTCCCATCTGGAACCTGCTTTCTACCCTATAGATCCATTTGCCTCATTGTCTATGTTGAACAATGTGTGCTTTACTCTCTATATTCTGCAATTTTGAAAATGTGTCTGTTTTCTATATTTTTTTAAATGATGAAATTAATATCTTCTTAATATGTATGCATCATTAATTTTCAGTTAACCTCTATTTCTAATTTGATTGGTATTGTTTATATAAACCAGAAATGGTTTCTACCATGCTTTCACATCTATTTTTTACTTTCATGCTTTTAAAATGTTATTTTGTTTTCTTGCATTTTATCTTGTAAAACCTGAAGAAACTCAAACATATGGTAAGGTGGACTTCCAAGATTCCACAGAGGGGCTCCTCACATTGTTTAACCAGGCAACCAAAAAACACCAGCACTCATAAACTCATAAAGCTCATACATTTCTTAAACGCACACAACATTAGGATCTATCTAACATTTTTCTTTCTCATTCAGGCATTACACGTTCAAGTTGATCAAATAAAAATTCAAAATGGCCACTTAAAATGCTTAATCGACATTTCTAGATATATAAAACTTAATTCTTACTAGTACAACTTCATTTTTTTAACTTTCTGACATCCAGTTTCTGCTGGGAAAATATTTTTTAGAAAATATGTTACGTATTAAAAAAGGCCTGTCTTTGGGCACTCATCTAAACCTATGCATTATCTCGAGCGACAATCTTCTCCCTTACCATCTCCCTCATCTTTGCTGCTGTAGCGCTGTTGCTCTGTCTTTTAAACAGTTTGTCCAAGTTGTTATTTTATTTCGGCATTAAAATCTCTAGTCACTTCTTGTTGCTTTTTGTCATGGTGACTCATCGAATCGCGGCTACACTGATAATTTTCATACTTGTTGCACGTGCTCAACTCTGCGAGGACCTACTTAGAGTTGACTGAACTAACTCACAGCAGCCTTATTCAAAACTCAGAGTTTCCAACCTTAAGCTACTGTAGATCAATGTAGAGTTTAGAATTTAAAACTGAGTTTGTTGAACCTGCTTTGTTAAACAAACCCCTGGTTTTTCAAATTCATGAAAACAACAAACAAAACATTAGTTCCCCTTTTAGCTAATTAACCGATCTTTGCCCACCACTGCTATTCAACATGTAGTGAATGTCACTGAAACCTGGGTTTGTTGTTAATTTGTCAAACCTGTTTAATGGCTCTGAAATGATGCTTTGCTCTGGTTGCACTTGTTCAAATAGCTTTTTTTTTTTTCTTAGGTGCAACCAAATCTCTTTACAACACAGTTTAACCTGTTTAATTTTGCTTTCTTAAAATATTGTTTATACACACAAAGTGATCGACATAGAAATGTTTGTTTAAACTCCAATTCTACAAGTCTACATATTAATGTTTTGGTGTTTAAAATGTGTAGTTTAAATTGTAACTCATTCACTTAAATGTAGAAATGGAAGTAAATTCAATTAAAAGTTGTTTTGAAGGCTTAAAACTAAATATCGCATATCCCAGTGTATGGGTTCCCTGATGCGGCAGTAACAAACAGCTGCATTTAGATCATTTTTTTTTTAAATCTTAATTCAATTCAATTCAATTCAGTTTATTTCTATAGCGCCAATTCACAACACATGTCATCTCAAAGCACTTTATAGTTCAACCAGATCATCAATCAGAGTCAAATTGATTCAAAGCTTTAGTTAAACCAGCTACACTCTCTCTAACACCTAAATCATCTAGACTACTTGAATTAACAGCTCTAAGTCTTGTCAGATCTTCTACCGTTTAAACAAAGGGGTGGTCTATTGTTCTATTTGAACTTCTTTTGTATGTGAACCCTTTTTCACCCACTTTGTCTGATATGCCCTGAACCCATCCATCCATCCATCCATCCATCCATCCATCCATCCATCCATCCATC
>NW_015152406.1:48149-65791 GCF_000732505.1 Cyprinodon variegatus
TCCATCCATCCATCCATCCATCCATCCATCCATCCATCCATCCATCCATCCATCCATCCATCCATCCATCCATTTTCTGTCACGCTTTTCCCGGCTCGGGTCACGAGGGGTGCTGGTGTCTACCTCCAGCTGTCAATGGGCAGGAGGTGGGGTACATCCTGGACAGGTCGCTAGTCTATGGTAGCGCCCTGCAAACTAGGATTCATTTGACTTATTAAAAGATACTTTGCTTGCTTATTTACACATACAGGCTCTATAATCAAACTTACTTCTGCCTTTGCTACGAACTAGTCAGGAGTCTTGCCTTGTTGGGCGTTACAACATCATGTCCATAAAATTATACAAGGTGACAAAAATATTGCAGGATTATATGGAACTTTAAAAAAAATCTAATAAACATTTAGGCAACAACAGATACATAACTTTAGTGATAAAGTGTCTCGGTCCCTGTCAGGAACTCCCAGGACACTTTTTCTCCCCTAGTCCAACCCTACTGAAATGCTTTTTCTATCCATATTCAGTAAGCATATTGCTGTGCTCATGCTTTATTTTCAGATGTCTCATTGTTCAAAATTGGAGTAAATTATGAAAGTATTTCAAATTATTACACAAAGAATTGAAATAAAATCTGAACTGAGGTTTCTAACACTACCAAGCCCTTAAGGCTGGTAGCACTAGTGTGACCTATAATCATTTTCCAGTTATGCCTTTAGGAAACCAGGTCATGTTTGACCAAATGGAGCACTATGTTTCAGTATATATATATACTAGGGTATTTTTTTTTAAACCCAGTCAAAGAGCTGGTTTGGTTACTTTCAACCGGTGAGGTGGTTCAGGACGTTGTTCTGTCAGAAAACCTTTTCTTCTAGGTAAATGTAAAATTCTATACATTTTACTTAGTTTACAGTGGAGAAAAACATTTAGTTCATCAACAAATTTCTCAACCTTTAGATTTCAGAACTTCTCTTCCTCCACTCTAGTACCTCTTAGATCCTCCCTCTGGTGTTCTCTAGGCCTTTCTAGTGGATCACAGTACAGGGTAGCTGTAAACAAATTCCTAAGTTACAGTGGGTCAGAAAGCGGGTCACAGGGAGCAGCAACTTATCAAAATACAGTAAGGTCTAAACCTCAAAGCTAGTTTATTTTTCTGTCTGTTGTTAACTTCATTCTTTCCTGCTACTGGAAACATTTTGTTTACTAAATCCAGTAATTAGAGTCAGGTTGTTTCAAACAGTATCCATAAATCATATGGTCTCAATTAGAGCGTTTATTTGCTTGGTTACCACTAAACCTCTACTGATATGCTTGGATGTATTACCGTACATTAAAAGAACCATTTTCTTCTTTCAGTTTGGTTCTGGTTTCTGTTCTATAAATGCACCAGGTGTGTTTGTCTAGATGATTTGTGTCTCAGATGAACAACTGCTGGAAAACAAAAGTATCTCTCTGAACCATGACAGGGCAGATAATTTCCTGAATGATTATCACCTCAGCTGACTGACGCTTTATGTTTCTGTTTGAAGCTTCAGCAGAAGGGCAACATGCTGACGGTGGTTCTGGTGTGCGTTCTGTTCTTCTTGGTGGTTCTTGTCACTATAATCGGACTCTTCATTATGGGTGAGTTGTTTCTGACTGATTTGGTAACACTAAAAATTGAATTCAAGAACAAGCTTTGAATAAATATCAAACCCACTGCTGGCTTTGCAGATTTTCCCACTTACATTTTTATATCATGGGTAATCTACAGCTGTGACAGAATCTAAAACAAAGATCTGGAAAATCATATACGATAATTTTTAAGTGGTAAATTTTTAATTTATTTCATGCAATAAATATTTGATCACCTACCAACCAGTAAGAATGGTGTTCCTAACAGGCTTGTTAATTTTGTTTTTTTAAGAAGCCCTCCTGTTCTCCACTCATTACCTGTAATAGATGCTTCAATTTGTTATCACTAGAAAATACACCTTTCCATACACTAAATGAAAAGAAACTAAAATGTCTCCACAATGGCAAAGGCCAGAGAGCTGTTTCAGTGTCACGGATAAAACAGTTAATATGCAGAAAGCTGGGATGGGCTAATTTAGGATTGTAAAGTTCAAGATACTGGTCAACCTCTTTTGGTCTGGGGCTCCATGCACGATCTGACCTTTATGGGAAATAGTGAGGAAGGTGAGGATCAGCCCAGAACAACACAGCAGTACAGGGCCAGTGGCATTAAACGATGGTACTATGTATCTGGAGACCTTGGCCAATAACCTTCTTCCCTCAGTAAGGGCAACTAAGGAAGTGACTGCAAGAATCATCTCAAGGCCCTAGAGTGGCCTAGTTAGTCTCCAGACCTGATCTAAATCTAAAACCTTTGAACGCAGCATAAAGTCCATTTTACCCAGCTACAGCCCCAAAACAAGAAGGATCTATGGATCTTTATAGAGAAGTTATTCAAAATCCCTGCTTCACTGTTTGCAAACCTTGTCAAGAGCTAGAAATAATATCTATCTGTAATTGCACACATTAGGTTATTGGGTTTTTTCTGCTGTTTTACTTGTTTAATTCAATAAGATGCAAAATAATCAGACAATTTGATTCTCTCGATTTTTAGTTTTAGAGTACCTTTGATTATAACTTAAAGACTTCTACATGGCTCAGTCGGTTGTTATCACTGAATGGACCCTTATCCTAACCCCAATATGTTTTTTTTTTATTAATTTGTTTATGTGTAATCTGAATATTGTTTTATTAGGTCTTCATGTACTGTAACATATAGACAGAGGACACTCTGAGTTTACTGAAGAAAATTTGTTCCCAACCAGGTTAGCTCTAGGGAGAATGTTACTATGGTAACAGAAACAGAGTTTGACTAAACTGTGATATGGAAAGGTCATAGTTTCCCTGATTTCAGGTTTAAAAAACTTAAATGAGCTTTCAATAAACCTTTTTGAATCAGACCCCAGGTTTAATGTCCTCTGGAAAGATTAGGCCATAGCAGAAATATTTGACCGTAGTGGACAGAAGACAAGCCTAAATACCACATAGCAGCTAAGCTATAAGGTACAGTGTTGGAGGTGTGATGATTTGGGCTAGTTCTGTCTCCACAGTCCTGGGCCATTTGCAGTCACTAGGGTGACCATGACCACCATTGTTTACCAACATATTTTAGAGTCTCATGTTAAACCATCTGTTTAGCAGCTGAAGATGACAGATAACCTAAGTGTTAGCTTAATAACCTACGTTCATTTAACTGAAATGAACTGAAGACACAGTCAATGAAAAACTATTGAAGCCATTTTATCATCAAAAGTGTTAGTAATCCAATCAAATACCTACCCCTTTGTATCATGTGACTAAAATGAACAAATAAATAAATAAATATGGATGTCTATAAGGATAGTTTTTCTGCAGTACAATGCCATAGTTGTTGATATGAGCACTTGGTCATTATCAAGAAAAGATGGAAAATGTTTAGATATCAGCCCCTAAATTAAATTATCATCCTGTATTGTCATTGTTCTCATTGTATTTGTACATTGCATTTGAGAAATGGGTTGGTATAATTATTACTCATAACCATTTATGGCATGCATACATGATAGTAACTTTAATCACATTAGGTAAGAAAACTATTATTTAACTAACTTCAATTAAAATAAACTTAGTTCTGTATGATACTTGGTTCGCTTGCTGGCTCCTTCAGCTGGTTGCTGCTACAGTATGTCATTTTTAATATATTGGAAGCCCACTGGTCTGTTAGCAGATTCAAAGTTTAGCTAATCTGATAGAAGAAAAGCTAGCTTTCATCTGATTTGCAGAACAGAGTCTACCACTGGTGTTTTTATACTCTAATATTATGCATATTAGAACCTAATGATTATTTAAGTTAATGTTCTTGAACTGAGAGAGGATGTTCTTTCTTTTTCAACTGTTGATCATGAATAAAACTGTTTTATTTCTTTAATATATCTTGATGTCATTGTGTCTTTGCAGCCAGAAGATGGGGGCAGCTCAAACTGTGAGTGTTTTAATGTTTCTTCATCTGTTACAATAAATCCTCCATGCAGTTCGTGACCTTGTTGGTTTGTTAAACTGCTGCTGATTCATGACTTGACTTTATTACAGCTTTTTCCTCCGGGAAACTGATGATGAATCTTTAAGAGTCATGGTCTCCCACACATCAGTGGAACCTGGTGTGTTCAGACTGAAACTTGGAGACTAAAGAATACGTTTGAAAACCACAAACCTCACACTAGGTTTCAGAGGCACATAGTAAGGAGTGATGCTCAGCTGATGATGCTCAGTTGTTCCTGTAAAGAAAACAGGGGCCACGGACCCCTCATCAAACAGACAAAACATTCAACACCAAATTATTTCTGATAGAAACCTGTCAAGCTGCTATAGAGAGACTTATTTTCCTTACACCTTTGAGCGGCTTTGTTTAGATTTAATAATGGTTTATTCAGACAATTTACAGGACGTACCACTCTGAGCCAAAATTGTATGTTCAGAACTTCCTTTAATCTAAACTCAAATCCAATTTTTTAATCTCATCTGATCCATATGTCCTGTCAGAGGTCTCCTCTGGACTTTGGCTGTTTTCAACCCAAATATTTGTTTATTTGCAGTTTTAATTTAAAGTATTTGTCTTTTGGTCAGCTGTAGAGGTTTATATGGTGAGTTTAGGACTTACAACACAAATGTCCATCATTATTTATTATACATCCAAAAGGATTGCTGTCAGAAAAAGGACACGTTTGGTTGTGTTTGGTTTGAAGTCAATTGCTGACAATTTCTGCAAAGGTTTTGAAATCCTTACTCATTCTATCAAAGATATAAAGATACAGTTTTACTAGGTATTTGAATTACATAAAATGAAGTAAAACTCCTCGCCATCCTCTTTTCTCTCTGAATCACAACCTTCAGTTCCTAAGCTCTTCAGAATTAGAGATTTCCTTTTTACCAGAAATGGAAACTTTAGAGGTTTTCTCACTAACTGGTGCCAATACCTCAACATTTAGCTGATGCAAACATCTTTCAAATGTCACTGTTTAAGTGTTTGGTAAGACCCAAGGTGTCACGAGACCACCGTGGAGATGACTAGGTAACCACACGGTCTCAGCAAGCTGCAGCATTGCTGTCTCTGCAAGCAAATGACCTTTAATGTTTCACTGCATCTTTAACTGAAATCAGCCACTAACTGCCCCAGATCCTCTTTGCTGGTTTCACATTTATTTAAAGGTTGTCATGATGGAGGGAAAAGAGAAATTAACAATGAGCTCATGGTTTCATAAATAGTAAAGGTTTTTGAGCTAAAAATACAAAAATGTGTTTTGTAAAAAAACAGAGAGATACTGTTTTATCATAATAATTAACAGCCAGTTGCTTGTGAAGCTAATATCATATCCATCAACACATCACAAGTCCATCACAGGGCAACACAGACACACAGGACAACCATTCATGCACACACTCACACCTGAGGAGAATTTAGAGAAACCAATTAACCTAACAGTCATGTTTTTAGACCGTGGGATGAAGCTAGAGTACCCGGAGAGAACCTGCACATGCACAGGGAGAACATGCAAACGCCATGCAGAAAGACCCCAGGCTGATAAATTAACACAGAAACTTCTTGCTGCAAGGAAGCAGCACTACCCACTGCACCACCGAGAAGCCCACAGCAGATCAATCTTTATAATATTTATCTTTTTATTAAAGTGTTTCCTTTCCATTTTCAACTGTATGGCTCACAAGTCATGAAGGCCCACAAAGTGGGCCATAAAAATAAGTTGGTGCAGCATCTCCTTGTTCTGTATGTAATGAAATGTCCATTTGCATGAATTCCTGTTTCAACATGAGGTGGCATAGAGGCGATCAGCCTGTGGTTCTGCTGTGGTGCAAAGGAAGTCGTGTTGCTATGACTGGCTTTCTGTTCCTCTGTACTTTTTTAATTACATTTCCACGAACACTGTGTTTTTGGTTTTTATTCCTTATAGTTGAACATCATTAATCTTACAATGGAGAAATTCACTTCGACATCTTAACCGATCACATTGCGGAGCAGTGGGCTCCCACCGTGTGGTGCCTGGGTAGCAATCGGGGGTTAAGGGTCTTGCTCAGGGACCCAGAGTGCAGGCTGTGGGGATTGAACCAAGTACTTGCAACCTTCTCAGAGCATAAGCGCACTGCTCTACCCACTAACTCTAACCGCTCTAACCTCTAACCTGGGATCAATTGGGGGTTGATGTAACACAGTGTAAATCAGTGTGTGGAATTAATCTGTACAGGAACAGCTAAACCTGATTGGTTTTGGTTCTGTTTCAGGACTCTACAACAGCGGCGGCAGCCAGACCAGTTTACCTCCACCTCTTCCACCCTGCAGCTGCACCATCGAGGCTCGGCGATAGAGAACATCTATCAAATAGACGGAGGCCCTGAGGGAGGCGACTACGAGGTCTGCCCCTGAGCTCTGAGGCTGGGTCCCTTTTCTTTACAGCTGACATCATTTAATGCAGCAGCGTCATAGAAACATGTAGCGGGACAAATGAAGCAGCATCATCTTCAGTCAGAGAGGTGTACTGAGGATCATCCAATCAGAACATCAGCTCTACTGCGTCTCTGAGGTTAAGGTTCATATCAGAGGATGTTGGAAGCAGATAAACTCAGAAGAAATGTCTAGAAACTGCTCTGGTTTTCCCTGTGGCATTAAACTAGAGTAGATTACATAGGACCGCATTATAACCCAACTGGGCCAGACCCAGCAGGAGGTTTTAAAACAAGCATACTCTGCCAGAACAATAAAGGCCCAGATTTAACACCAGGAAACAGCGACGGCTTCCTCCTTTTACAAACTGTGCTTCTGTTAGATATTATTTTAAGCTGTGAGATAAAATCATCAGTTAATAATGTGGATTTGACTAAATACATGATATATGTATATATCTATATGTGTACTATGTTCTTTGCTATGACAGTCTCTCTAACATGGTTAACAGTCATTTGAATGGCAGAACAAACTTTGTTGTTTTCCATCTGAATCCAGTAGTTGAAGGTCTTTATAACCAGTTCATGTCTAAAATGTTTTTTAACTGGTAAATAAAATTTCCAAAGACAGGTTCACCAATGCTGAACAGGGACCAGCTTGCAAAGGTGAAACAGAATGATGGTGGATGTATAGGAGCCAAGAACAACATTTGACTGAAGGGGAGGGATCAGTGGCTGAGAAGCAGAGCCGGAAACCTTTTCATTAGAAAAAAACATTAAATACAGGAAACTGTTCTGGTTTTAAAATAGGAGTGGTTTGTAATTCTATTTAAGGGACACTTTATGCTAAAAGTTTTGTTATATCACTGACTCTGTATTCCAACATTTTCAATAAGTCGGTGGCTCAAAATTACGTCCATCTGGATGCAAACTGGATTTTTTTTAAAAACGTTCTAATCTAGTCTCACAATTCTAAGAGTCAAGATCCGGTGTAAGCAACTGGGTGTAGATTTAAAGGTTGGATCACTGTCAAAGGGTCTGCACTTTATTCTGGCAATGCATCCAAAATGATTCTGCTGGTGTTTTAACCAAAAAGCATCATATGAAAACCAGCTGGTAAAACCCTCTTGTTTACTGTGTGTGAAACATCCAGCTTTGAAATTCTGTTATTGGCCAGTAAAGCACTACATAGTTCTGGATCTCTTAAGTCAATAGAGATCTGCTCACTCTGTGTTTCTAGAACCCAGGATGAGACATTTAGCTTCTACGCTTCTGAGTCTGGATCAAACTACCTAAAAACCTGAGATGTTAAACTGCTGGTTCCTTTGAATTAAAGCCTGATAAGTGATTCATATCAAGAGGAAGCTATGGACTGTTTTCACAATGGATGATTATAATCTATCCTGTGGTCTGCAGCACTTCTGTTATATAGTGCTAGCTTTTTTTAACATGCAGCTTTTTTTGCAACGTTTTCTTTTTGTGCTTTTTGTGTGTTCAGATAATTTATCATTTGCATGAGTTTTGTATCTGCAGCATGTTTGCCATTTGCTGCTCTCTGTTAGTTGTAATTCCATCTTTTCACCTTTGCAGCATTTTAATTTGCGTGTGTTTGCAGTACTTTTTATATTTGCTGTGACTTCATTTATTTGCAGGTTTGGCCCCTTAGCCACCATATTCTACAGCCCACTGAGACATTTCTTTTTCTTTTCCAATATTGATATTAAAATTATCTACATTACCAACAAATTCCTTTAGGAGTGCATTTTTTTCTGTATATATCCAAATACATAATGTTGCTGTATATGACATTCGTACTTTATCATTTTAGATGGATGCTGTCATGATTCTTTTTGGTTCTATTTACGATTTCTTTTGGGGTTCTGAGTTGTGCTTTATTTTTTTAATCCTGTGTTTTTCAAGATTTTTATCATTGTTGAATTATTATTAGTTTACTTTCCCTTGTAATTTTTTTCAGTTATCTCTTTTAAGCATTTTGGATATTATTTATTCATTGTTCTATTTTTAGTTGTAATCATTTGTTTTATTTCCATTTAGCTTTATTTAAGTTCTTTTCTATTCACAGTTAGATCCTGTTGTTTTTCCCGTTATTCTTTGTTGTCCCCTAGGGTCCTTTGCTTTCCTCTTGGCTCCTTTCTAGTTGCTTCTGTCCACACCTGCTCCCTATCAGCTAATTAGCCTTTCATTGTTCTAGCTCCCATACATACACCTCCTGTGCAATTCCCCATTGCCGGTTTCTCTTCATTCTTGTTTGTTTCTCCCAAGTGTCTCCTAGTTGTGATTCCTGGGTTCATTGCCGGTCATTTCTGGATGTATTACTTCTGTACCCTCTGCCTCCATTAAATTTGCAAAAAACCATCTCAGCCGTCCGTCTCTGCATTTGGGTCATCTACAACAGTGGTTCCCAACCTTTTTTGATTTGTGTTCCCTTTTGGGTATTTTGTCTCACCATGAGTACCTCTCTCATTCAAAAGTATTGGATGATTGTCCAAAAGTGGAATATACAATAACTGATTATATTTAATTTGAGCATTTATTATCATTTTATGCTTTCCATCTCAAATAAAAAAACAACATAAACATGTTGCCTGGAGTTTAGTGAGGAATTTAAATAAATACCAAATAAAATATTACAAACCTGTATTTATAAAACTGGAGCTCCCTTATGAAAATATTTAAACTTGTTGAACAGGGAAAAAATAAAGAACAAAAAAGACATTATAGTCAGACTGATTGAGTCCTAAAAAGCAAAACAGATCCCAGCCATATCTAATTTTACTACCTAAGAAATAAAATATTTTCAGGTATGGCTTGCAATGCACTCGCAGTCCACTAGGGGTTTGCTTACCCCTGTTGGGAAACACTGCACTACAAAACTCCACAGATCCTGATAGATGTTTCCCCTAGAAGTATAGGGGGGGGGGGGGAATCATAGTTTAAAATGGCTTTAATTCAGCTTATTTCGATCACAACAAAAATAACTCACAATTAATTAAAATAACATCCAAGCTGTTTTAAAAAAAAATATCTCTCTATGGGGCCTAATGGTGAGCCTTACCCTAAACCTAATCATTACAGGTTCATACCTAACCCTAACCCTCATTCACACATTAGTCCTTAATGTGACCCCTGACCAAAAAACAGCAATTCCCCTTGTAGGGTGCAGGCATTGGGCCCCACAAGGTGCAGTCGGTCCCAACAATGGGCTACTTTCCAGAAAATGTGCCCCACAATGTATTAAAAACAAGAACACACACACAAACAACTTTCTTTAGACAAATTTAGTTCAAAGGGTGCATGATTTGTTATCAACTTTTCTAAGCTGTGACATTTACTTTAGATTCCTAAAGCAAAAACAACTTCTTAAAGGTTATAATTATTGATGGTGGAGCAGCAAATGCCTTGCAGCAAGAAGATCCGGGGTTCATATCCCAACTTCTTCTGGATCGAGGTTTCATTTTTTTCTCACCACACTCGTCTTAATCATTGTATTATTGGGCGAGACCTTTCAACCTCATGTCCTACCTATGGGGGTCAGAGGGCCTGGTGGCCCCTGCATAGGGCAGCCTTTCTTCTGTCAGTGTGCTTCCAGGCAGCTGTGGCTATAACGTAGCTTTGACCAAATCTAGTGTGAAGTGTCCTGGCTTGAAAAGACGCTACATTAGCAGGGGCCATTTTACCTCTCTGTATGCACTCTGTTCTCCACTCTGTATGCACAGGTCAGGTGTATTCTGTTTACTCTAACTTCCTTCTTCTGCAGGAACAACATAGCTATAGGCTTATTAGATTCTGTAATTTGCTCCCAATGATGAGTGCATGCATGGTTATATGTCCTGTGTGTCTCTTTGATAAACTGGAGGCATGTCCAGGCTGTCCCAGTCTCTAAACCAATGGCCGCTACAGATGGGGGACCGAACCTTTGTATCCTTGGACAAAGAAGGAAATATTCAAAAAATGATTTGAACCTTTCTCTCAGATCCTAAATAACCTTAGTGTATCATTATGCAACCAAACCAGATTTACTGCAGGATTTTTCCCTCTGCTTCATATGTAAACGTCTCAGATCTGCTTCCCGCTTTGCTGGTTTCACTGGATCCAGAACATTCTGCAGCAAAATATCTGAAGAACAAAACTTATTTACCTTTCATTTATTTTTAATCTGCTGGTAAGTAAAGTTTGAACTACACTCAATATTTTTTTTCAGATGTCTTGAATCAGACTTCCCTGTATTATTGGATTTCACAGAAAGAACAGATGAGACGAATAAAATAACAGACACTGAGTCTGACTGTGAATAACTGACTGAGTGGCGAAACCAACCGGACCCGCTGATCAGGTTCACCTGAAACCTTTACATTCAGAGAGCCTTGGTCAGTCTCTACCAGATGAGGTTATCCTCCCCAGCCTTCAGAACCTGGACTGATTCTGGAGTAGACCTTTTTAATCTGATCTGAGTTGGGTTCCTGCAAGGAGCAGCATGAGCTGGACAGTGTCTACACAGCCACAGAGGGTGGTTGTTTCTTCTGATGATGATTGGTCTTCTGGGATCTGCGACTGTTGTGAAGATAAGAAACAATGTAAAGTATCACTATTTAAACTTTGCTGATTCTCAGAGTTGTGATCCACACCTCCTATAGTTCTTTCCAGCGATTGGGATCAGAACTTCTTTAGGCTTCCGCTAACCAACCCTTTTCCTTTCTTCCCAGGCTGTTTCGGCTTCTGGTGCTGTCCCTGCTTCGCCTGTCAAACCACAAAACAGTTTGGTCAGTGTATGTGTCTCCCCCTGATTGATGTTTTGGGCTTCGTCCATCCCATCACCATGTCCATCAGGGTGTCCCTGCGCCACCGCTACGGGATCAAAGTAAGGACATAAAGCTAAACGTCAGATCCATCTAAGTTTCTATCAGGGAAAAAAACCCTGACAGAAGAACAGCTGAGTACTGTATCTATATGCAATTTCAGTTCATCATGCACTTGGTTTATGTGGTTTTTTTGGTTTTTGTTTTTTTTTGTAACAAATCAGACCTTTATTTAGAGAAAGTTGTTAAACCCACATAATTACTTGAATGACTCAGAAAAAAAATAGACTAACCAAAACCCAATTGAATGGTAGATGAGTCTTTTTAATAGTTTATTCAGAGATTACAGCTTTAATTGGTACCTTTACTAATTTCATTTTTGTTTTTGCTTTATTACTACTTAATAAATGGGAAAATGTATCTTTGATGCATTTAAATGCTCGTTATTATCAATAACTGTTGTCTTGTTTGGGGTTCTGGTTAGAAAAGTCCTTTCTGGCTCTTTTGGTTGTGGTTCTGGTTAGAATCTCTCTTTGTTTTCTGTTTTCTCATTAGGGCACTTTGTGCAATGACTGCTTGTGCTCCACCTTCTGTATTCCCTGCGTTTGGTGTCAGATGGCCACAGAAATGAAGAAGAGGGAACTCCCACCTGTTCTGAGTGACATCATCGGCAGCAAGTGATGCCACTGCTCTAAAGGAGCCTCGGGCATCTCTTTTAATTAATATGTTTAACATTTTTCATGAATTATGTGATCACCCACACAAAAAACCCACACAGCAACAGCTTATTTGCAGCTGTGAAGAAGCAGTATGAAGGTCAGCTCTGTCTGAGGATGCCCCTGGACCCAGTGCAAGCAGTGGAAGACAGCAGGTTCGGAACTTATTCATCAAAAGACTGTTCTACCCTAGATGCACATGGGAGCTTTACTACAGATCATTCCTCCCAGCAGCTGTTGAAATCTTACCATCACTGCTCAATCCAAACTCAATCAGTGTTTATGTATCCTGTTTTGCACAGTATTTTCATTCTTGTAAATG
Source organism: Cyprinodon variegatus (assembly GCF_000732505.1). Lineage (NCBI taxonomy): Eukaryota > Metazoa > Chordata > Actinopteri > Cyprinodontiformes > Cyprinodontidae > Cyprinodon > Cyprinodon variegatus. The sequence continues at coordinate 60,482 of NW_015152406.1, forward strand.
GCCAACTGTTTTTTTTTTTTTTGCATAAATATACATACGCATTTTACAGATCTTTTTTTTTAATCACATTACTCAGTTGCACAGTCACTCGATAGTTTTGATGATGGTGTTTTTAACAACTGGCTCCACAGTATTCTTAGATGTAATTTCCCCATTTGTTCCCCTTTTTTATGTGTTTTATGATCTTTACCCTTGTGTGTTTATCTGCATGCTTTCGTTTGTCTAGCATACATGCCATGTGTCAGCCCTCGTCAAAGCCCCCCCAATCATTCCTGCTCCCAAAAGAACACAGAACAAAATGACTTCAAATTCATAAAATTTTCCCATAAAATCCTTTGAGTGTCTTTTGCTGACCCATCCGAAATCCATCCCAGACCAACTTCTTGATCCATTGATTTTACCTACAGAGCCAACAGGTCTGTAGATGCAGTAGACATGAGGCTTCACTACATCCTGCAGCACCTGGGCCCCCAGGAACCTATGCTAGAATCCTGCTTGAGGCCTTCACCTCTGCTCTCGTCCCTCCTGTAGGACAGGCTCTCCTAGCTGAGCATGCCTGATTCTAGCCTGCTTTGTGTCACAGATTTTCTGACAGCCTAGAAGCAGCATGTGAAGCTGGGAAAATGTGAAGATGGTCTCTGATTTAAGGAATATCAGTACCAGTTCCATTTTAGGCTTGTTTAGAACAAGCACTTCTAATAACCCTCGTTACTGAGTCCATCCTCAGCTGTTCCATCATGATATGGTGCGCTGCTGCCACCACCAGGGACAAGAGCAGGTTGCATAATCTGCTCTGCAGAAAGGGTGATTGTCTGCAGTTGTCCTTCTCTTCAGAGAATGCATTCTGCAGGAAGGATTGCAGCTTACCCCTCCCACTGTCAAATCAAACTGTTTCACTCTTTTCTCTGCTCATCAGCTCCAAAACCTCTTGCCACAAATCGAACCTCTTCCCGGTTGTGGCTAGACTCATTATCAAGGCCCAAATTTTTTACTGACACTCTCTGTTGCAAATTATATGAATGTCACCTTGACATAAATACTATTTGATTTAGTTGCATTATTTTGTTATATTTTTTAGTATCTGTCAGGGAGCTCGTGCTCCACAAAAAGTTGCACTATTTCCCTTTTTTTCACATAATTTCTATAAATTTCATTGGATTGTTACACATTTTGAATTTCACTTAGGTCATGTTTGTCTATATTTAGCACCTTACCATCAAATCAGTTTCCTTGTATATGTTAAATACTGCTGGACAATACACCTTTTTTGATTCTGATGTGCATCACTCATCATTCTGAGGTTTATGTAAACAGCTCATGTTTTTTTTTTTTTTGAAATGTCTAATGGTTTTTCATCAACATATTGCAGCTGTTCCTTATTAGCTTTGCTCAGTGATGTAGATCATTATACATGATGATAATCATTTCTATATGTAAAGTAGAACAATATGGAAAATGAGCATGAAAGTTAGAATAGTCACAAACATCGCTTAAGAATTACTACATTTGGATTGCCATTTACATTGGCAATTACATAACCGAACCCAATGTCCATGCATGGCAAATGTCAATGAAATGTCAATGGCTGAATCTTCAGTCATTGACATTTCATTTTTCTGATGAAATGTCTCAGAGCAATAAAAAAGAGACCAAACCCACACCTTAACTGGAAGGTTGCATATTTTTTCTCCAAAGTAAAGAAAGACCACTGTGCAAAGGAAAGAATGTAAAAAATTGAGGAATGATATAATAATACTATTTTAGTTTAGGCTCAAATAAAAACCTAAATAAAAAAATATCCTTAAATTTTACACAATGGAAATAGAGAAAAAAAATAAACCAAAGACAAAGATCATGCTTTAATTACAAAGAATCAAGACTAAAATTCCTGATATAAACAAAATAAAATAAAAATATAAATGTTTATTCTTTAAAACGTTCCCTTTCATCCATTCTGAACTTTCACTTTCATCCATACGCACTCCTCATACTTCTCAAACTGTATCATAAGGATAAAGTTTGAAATGGGATTTTTTTTTTTCCTCCCTACCATTTGGATCCATTTTCTTTAATATTTTTTCCTAACTGTAAGGACAGTGCCTTTCATGGCAGCAAGACCTCAGATACAGTGATTAATGTCTGCGAATTTGTCTTCTTGGACGGGCTGTACCGAAAGAATTTCCATTTGGGATTAATAAGTCTTATTGAATCTAATTAAACTGAAATGAATTGAAATGATAAGAGGTATCTCAATATTCAGAAAAGTTTTATTGTATAAAATATAGGGTCTCTTTATTATAATCTGCTATGCCTAATCTTTTCCAGCTTTGAAGGATTTACTCATGAAAATTATTGAAATTCTATTGGAGATAATTTGAAGGAATAAATGGTGTCACATAATGAAAAACATGTGGTTAAGAATTTGGAAGAAGGAGGCTTAAATTTGATTGATTAGGATATAATGAACGGAGTCCTTGAATTAAATTCGCGGAAAGCTTTTCTTAAAATGCAGGTTTGTTTTCCTTTATAGTCACCATATTTTTCAGAAAATAGCTCGAATGGATTCTCTTTTTTTGCTGTAACTTTAGCTGTAATTCTTTGTAAGTCAAAATGTCTGAGTTTCATCAGAAAGTATCTTTATACCTGTGATTACACTCCTTCCAAAGCTAAAGAAATACAATTCAAAAATAATAAATAGACCATATCCAGTTAACAAGTTTTTGGCATCTAAGTTCAACTTGAATAAAGAATAGTATATATTTTGTTTTAGAAGCATTAAGCTCATGAAACATTTCTGTTTCATACAATCTAGTTTATCACTTTTGGACAGATCCCCAAAGAATATTGAACTCTCTTTAATTTCTGAAACAACATTATTATTTTGACTAGAAAATGAAAACATGTCCTTGGAGTATTTTAGAAACTGTCTTATGGATTATTTCCCCTCTCATATCTGTAGGTATTTCAAAACTAAGCTCATATTTAGTCATTGAAGAAACAATTTTGATGTATATTTCGAATCTCTGAGATTATTTTAAGTTAAACGTGATTCAATTAAAATCACAGCTGGGACATATTAACCCAGAATGTATTTTGTTTTTAATTCTACTTACTTGTTTTTAGTTAAATATATTTTATTTTGCTTTAGTGTGTCTTTTTTGGGTGTTCTGTTTGATAGCATTTGGTCCTATTTTTGATAGAAATTATTTTCTGGCAAAACCTGACCTGATGATGAATGGATTTGTGATACATGTAAAAATTTTATATTCTTTATGTTTTATATCTTGTAATTTGCAATTTAAAAAAACAAACAAACAAAAGAAAGAAAAAAAAAAAACAAACGAGGCAATTGGAGCGATGAAGCACTAGTGCGACACCTACTGTTCGGGAAAAGTTAAAACTGTAACTACCTTACTGAAACCTTAAAAAGATTACGTTTTGGGTTTAAGAAATGCTATACATTAACATTTTTACTGATATCGAATGCTTGATTATTTCATATAATTTATTTATTTATGTATTCATTAAATTGTATGCACCGGAAGAGGAAAAAATAAAAAAGTTAACTGATTTTTAAATTTTATTTCTGTATAATATGAGAAAAAAGTCAGAATTCTGAGAATAAAGTCAGAATTCTGAGATTAAAGTCAGAAATGAAATAATATTAAAAAATCTGTTAACTTTTTTCTTTTTTTCAGTCGCCCTAATCCTCTTCTGTAGTATTCGGTAAGTATTACGGTAAGTTTGAATAAACGTTAGAATCCTGACTCCTTGCCGGTAGGTGGCGGTAATGTGCTATTAAGTTGTTTGCCATCCACCAATAAACAACACAAAGAAGAAGAAGGGAAACACGTGCGGCAGCCTGGTGGACTGATTGAGGTGAATGTTGTGACTGAGTGAGATTAGAAACGAGCGGTAAATAATCAACTATCGATCAGAAATGACCAAAATAAAGAAGGAGAAAGTCTCTGCGGATGGAGAGGAACCAGCAGCGGCGGAGGCCGGAGGGACGGAGCGGAGCTACACCGAGCTGATCGCTCATCTCAACCCCATCGCTCAGCCGCTGGCCTCCAAGAAGCTCAGCAAGAAGCTCTACAAGTGCGTGAAAAAAGGTAGAAACACCAAAAGAAGCCATCGGTGATATTTAATCTACCGGGTGGAGCTTTAGTTTCTGCTTCCTGTGTTCTATAACATTATTTTATGCCAGGAGTTACAGAAGGTGTTTGTGTTTTTGCAGCTGCTAAAGTGAAGAACATCCGGAGAGGAGTGAAAGAAGTTCAGAAATTCATCAACAAAGGAGAGAAAGGGTGAGTTACTGAGATAATCTGGAGCATATCGTTATAATCTGGGTTACCTCAGTAGAAGAGCAGCTTTAGGAGAAACTGGGCGAACATGTGGGGAGCTGAGAGGGTTAGAAACATCCTGACTGCTTGATGAGGCTCACAGAGGCCTTAAAGAGTAAAGCAGGGTTTTACTTTTTGGTGCAGCTTAAATGTTTCAGATGAACTGTTTATATTCAGACAAAACCTCGAATCCTTTGTTTTGATCAGCTGTATCTACTGCCTCAGTTGTAGGCCTGGTTACTGCCAGAAGTCTGAAATAAATATTTGACAGAGAAAGTCAGCAATAAATGGAACGTTTGATACTCTCAGGGAGAAAAATTTACTGAAAAGCTTCCACACAACTTGTCCAGGAAGTCACAGAAGAACTTGGACCCCCTACTGCTCTGCAGGCCTCCCTCAGTTAAGATCAGAGGTCAAATCCAACATTAGGAGACAGTGGACAGCAGGGGCAGATCTAGGATTCTAGGAGATCATGGGCTAAGCCCTGAGGGCAAAGATGAGAGTGTAGGCTTTCTGGTACATCCTGTTATAATGCAAAATATGACAGATTACTGGATTTAAGGCATAAAACATCCTATCACACATAACAATTTTTGAGAATTTGGAAGCAGTTGGTCTTTATTTCTCAAAAAAATGGGAAGAGTGGGAGAGAATGGATATTTTAGCTGCCTGAAATAATCAGTTCCTCCCACATAAAATGGGAAGAAATTAATTTACCTGCAAGTCTTTAACTGTTTTATTCCTCTCTTCATCAACAACAAATCCTGTGGATTTGGTGACATTTGATCATTATTTACCAGAGTTATGAGAGGAAAATCCAACATTTTAGCCACCTGGACTGGGCTGGGCTAAAGTGGCAGCAGTGAGAGAAACTCTTCTTCTTCTGCATGGGAATGCTACAGGCTGCTTTCCTGTGCATGCTGCCACTCTCTGATTGATTCCAGTACTGCACATTTTACTCAGCTCA
>NW_015152407.1:0-5029 GCF_000732505.1 Cyprinodon variegatus
CCTCCGGATCTCCGTACTCTGGACTCCTTCCCTCTTTTCAAATCCAGACTCAAAACTTTCCTGTTCAGACAGTCTTATTCCATCTAGTTCATATGCATCACTCCAATGTTGTTTTCTTCCTTTTCTTCCTTTGGCTTTATTTTACTTCCTGCTGTTTTGTTTTCTGTGGCACCTTTATGCTTGTACTTTATGCTTGTATTTTTTTTTTTACTTTTTAGCTTCCTGTTTTTAATGTTTTATCTGCCTGTACAGTGTCCTTGGGTGTTTTGATAAGGCGCTTTCAAAAAAATGTATTATTATTATTATTATTATTATTATTATTATTATTATTATTATTATTATTATTATTATCTTTGAACTCAACAGCGTGGTTTTGGTGTAGGTGGTGGAAGTTGGATGTGTTACTTTGGGTAGTCCCGACAGTTTTCAGACAAAAATTGCATTTCGTGTTGTTTTACTCAACATCTATTGCATAATTTTGATGCCACCAGACTGAGCGTGATGTAAGACTTGTCAACAGTTATTTGTAAAAACAAAATTAAGTTAGATTAAATTGAATCCAACCAAATTATTTAGGGGAGCTTGAGAACATTTCAGAGAGGCTCCAGCCCCTCTAAAATTAGCTTATTGATGCAACTGTAATTGAACATTGTGCTGTAAGCTTTCTTGGAACATTTTGCTGTCTGCAAATGATGTGGCCAATGCAACTGTCTTTCAGGATAAAACATGAAATAAGTTCAACCATTCTGCAGCACTCTACACTCCCAATCACATATTAGGTATTTTTGTCACCACAACGAAAAATGGGCAACATTTCTGACCCTTTCAGTACATTTGGGCTCAGTTTGTGATTCTCATCAATATCTTGTCATAACAGATGAGTTCTGGTATAACTCTTTGGTTTTGCCCTTAATATTGTTGCACAGTTAAAAAAATAATAACTACTAAAAGAGAGATTTCCTAAATTCTTTAGAAACAAATCAATATTTTCATACATTTAAAAGAAATCTTTGTGTTCTTAATATTTTACTGTATTTGTTAAGCTCTGTCTTTATCACCCTGTATCATCAAGTCTTTTTTTGTCCAACCTATTGTTTTTATTTTTGTTCTGGTTTAGAATTATTTCTTTCCTTTTGCATATCAATATTTAATTTAGCTTTAACATCCATTAATTATCTATAATGATGCATCCTTGCATTGTTGCAAGGGCGGTTTTGTCTGTCTCCTTCTTCTCCCTGTTTTGTGCTCCTATTGTTACAGCCTTGTTTGCCAGCCTGCTTCGTTAATCAGCCAAGGCGTCTCTGATATGAAATGTGCAATAAAAAAACCTGATAACTTTCTTTTCTCAGCCCAGTTTTTTTAATCATTAACACATTCTGCAAGCTTTGACCTCTCTCTGTTTTCTGTCTGTCACACGTTTGCTAAGGTTGGACATATAGAGAACTTCTTTCTACAATAGTTGTGGTAAGTCCCTTTAATAGAATTTAATTAAGAAGTAAATTACAGCAGTATTAAACTTAATTTACATAGATGAATAGTCTTTTCCAACAAATACTTTTACTAAGTGTTTTGTTTTTTACATGAAACTTTTTGTGATTTAATTATCTGTAGCTGGTCGAACTACTAAAGCTGCACTAATTCAACGGCATCATAGCAACATTTGTTATTAACTTGTAACAATAATTACAGCCCTGTTAAAGTATGAGTAATGCATGTGCTGACTGTTAAATGTTTGCAATTGACTTGTTAGTAATGATGTAAAGTAAAAAAGAATAACCATATAAAAAGCATACTTTTGGAGAATACAAATTTTTTCTTATTTCTAACAAAGTGTCTATCAAATGAAGATGCTGAAGTGGCTGCTAAAATTTCCACAGAAAAGTACCCCGGCTTCATTCCTTTCATTCAGAAATGTATTTATTGTTAACACTTAAACATTTCACATTAAATTAAGGAACAAGTCTCATCTGTAAGTACTGGAAAATAAGTTTTGAAGAGTGTTTTACTCTCCAAAGTTCACCTTTTGATAAAATATATTCTCATTAGATATAAAACGATATAAAATTTATTGTGTGTTATCTCACTGTGGCACAGGGTAAAGGTTAACTTAGTTAGGCATAAGGTTATATCACTAAAAGGCTGTTTTTACTGACCAGCATATATATTGGACCAAGAAGAACAGGACTCACTGCACCAAAAAGGAGTTAAACAATGTTTCCAGAAAATTCGAGATACAGGGTGTACCCCGCCTCTCGCCCATTGACAGCTGGAGATAGGCACCAGCACCCCTCGCGACCCCACTTGGGATAAAGCGTTTTCGAAAATGGATGGATGGAAGAAAAAAGCTGATGCTTGTGAATAGACTGCTTCACTTCTCAACTGAACAGAATAATATTCCAGAGAGTAAACTGACTTAAATTAAGAACTTAGCTTTAATTTTAGTTTTTGTTTTGTTTTCAGGGATTAATTAAAAATGCCTGAAGTCCAGTGCTCAATGAGCACAAGGAGGAGAGAGCAAGTTAAAGAAGTAGTATTAACATGTTGTCATTGCACAAAGATGTTGTCTTATAAACATAGATTATAATTACATGTAAGACTCACTAAATGTCAAATAAAAGAACTACTAACATTTAAAATAAGAACATTTTACTACAAACAATGCGAGTAGCATTGCAGAAGAAATTGCAATTGGGTATTTTCACATGCTGCCTTCCTCAAACTTGTAATTTTGACTTTGGGAGAATACCCCTTTAAATTTCATGTTTTGATGTCAGAAATTAAAACTTCCAAGTAAAAAGGAAAAGCACCAGCAGTAGTACTAAATAATATTACAAACACTGTTGAATACTATTTGCTAATTTTACAGTGCAGCTCTGGGCTAAATATTTTTTATGTGACATCAGAGAGCTAAGCCAGATTTCAGTGATTTAGTTAATTAAAATATTAGCTGTCACCATGAAAGATACAAATCAGCAAAACAAAAGTATCTAAAATTTTTCAAAATCCATCAGCCACACTCTACAAAACATGACTTTGGTGGATGGTAATATATTCCATGCAAATTAAAACCCCTTTTACATATTGATGGAACTAATTAGATTTTAATGGGTAAATCTTCCCTTGTTGCAGTAGCAAAAAACAGTAATAGAATATCAAATATAATATTAGACATCACATCTCGATTTGCAGTCCTGCCAAGAAATAGCCACTCTGCAGCACCATGCGAACAAAAAACTGCAACAAGAGAACAGAACAGTTTTCAAAATTAATTTACATTTTTTACATCTTACTATGTTTTATTAATGTGAAAACTTGAAAAAATGAAAAGTGAAGCCTGTAGGGTGTCGCAGTTTGTGACACTGTTGCCTTGTAGTTAGAAGGTCATGGGATTGATCAAAGCCATTTGCCTTTCTATATACCTAATTTTCTGAGGTCATTGAATCAAAATTACCTAATCTCTCAATGTGTTTCATAGATATTGAAATTAGATACAATTTGTAAGTAAATTCTATATTGTTTTTTTTGTTGTTGTTGTTGTTTATGTAGTTTTTCACACTGTCTTTAAAAAAAAAAACAAAAAAAAAAAACTTTTTTTTCTAAAAATTAGGATCTCATTTTGAATCTGCCTGAAGAGAACTAAAGACATCATGGCTGCTTCAGCATCAGGTGAGCTTACTTTGTTTTTCATATTCAGTTCTGAACTACTAAGCATATGCCATATGGCAGGTCTATCGACACACTCAGATTGGAGACATGAACTGAAGCATCAGGCTGCAGAGGCTTGAACGAGTGCTTTGGTGCTATAATATAAGATAGTGAGGAGGAAGTTTTGGTACTCTCAGGCAGCTTGAATTACATTTAGGAGCTGTTTGGCACCTTGATAACTAGGACACATGCCAGAGTCTTGGATGCCATCTGCTGGACAGGTCGCAAAATTGCAGAAGGAAAAATAAATACAGTTTAAATGTATTTTAGTGAGGTCTTGGTGTTTTAGATTGTGTCTTTGTACAAAAAAATCCCACTATCAACTGGGCCTAAACCAAAAATGAAGGCACTACAACTTGCTTTCCTTGAAGAAAGATCTTAGTGCTCCTGTGTTGTTTAAGATGAACCTGAATACACATAATGATTATCAGTGTAAACCAAATTTCTTCACAAGGACACTGAGATTTTTGCGTTTTGCTTTTTAATGCAGTGCTTCATGCCGGTTTTGATTTTATACCTCACCGTGATGACATTTAAATAACATTTCATTTTAGTACTATCCTCAGGGTATTTATCTGCCAAGTTTACATTTATTCTTTATGGTTGTCAAAGTGTTGTCAAAGTTGTGAACTTTTGCTTTTGATCTTCTTTCCTGACCCTCTTTGACCAACAGCTAGTTCTTTTTGACAAATTAACCAATGTGCACGAGTAATTAGATCTAATTCTCATCTGTGATGAAAAAAAAAATGCCCATCCAATTAACTTAATATATTTAAAGAGGTTCATTTCCTTTATCAAAAACTGCATATTTTTGAAAAATAAAAATACCTAGATGGTTTTCTGAAACTGAATTTCCAAACCAGAATTTATATAAGAAATACATTAAATGTTCCAAATAATGAGAAAAGAAGGTGTAGCATTGGCAAAAACACGTAGGGAAATGACTGAAAAACTTTTACACAAGACTACATGAAAAAATTTGAAAGTAAAGCTGTACAATAGAGGAAAAATGAAGCGTATCTAAAAGAAGAAAAAGCCCAAATATTAATAAGAATCCATATTGATAAAGAAAGAAAAAAAAGCTACATATCAAACTGATTTTTTTTTCTAAATTCAGTGATTTTTTTTTTTTTTTTTTTTGAAATTTGAAAATTTTCATTCCAACTTAAAAAGAATAGTACACCCAAAACATGATTAGCCTTCATTTTCTACTCACCCCCATGCTGAACAACACTCTGGAGTACTTTTTTGATATCGCAAATGCATCTGGAGATCTGGGAGGCTTCTTGCTGTCTGCTGACATTCAAATAATGGAGGTCTATGG
>NW_015152407.1:5356-6976 GCF_000732505.1 Cyprinodon variegatus
CTTCTTCTACGCTTGCATTATCGGCAGAGCAGACGCTGAATGCGCACTTTCGTCTGGTTTGGTCTGTCAGTTTCAATCCTCTTATATCACCAATGAAAAATTATTAATACACACTACGTGTTGGAAAACTATGTTTGGTCACTGACTTTTATTTTTCAGGCTTAAGTGACAGAAAAACACAGATTCTCTTGGCGTTTAAAAAGCCCAACACAAAACAGCTTAAAATGACCTTGTCTTTTTATTTGTTCATTTTACAATTTTGTAAACAGTAGATGTTACAACCGTGACATGATTATAGGAGCTGTTTTTACAGAGAAATCGATCAGAGGCACCGTGTAAATGGTCCTATCCACCATGTCCGCCTCTCTGGCTTAAATGCGCACTCTCGACACATGTGAAACAGAATTTCATACAACACCGGACGTCTGGAAGTCAGTCAGAGCTTCACATACCTGGGACATCAGTCTGTTTAGCAACAGCTATTGGTGACAACTTCTTCTTTTGCACGAAATGCTACAGGCTGCTTTGCTGCACATGCTGCCACTCTCTGATGAATTCCAGTACTGCACATTTTACTCAGATCAGCTCAGAAGCGAGATCCGGGGCTCTTGGGGAAACATTCGGGGCTGCAGCCTAAGTAGCCACCCCTTAGATCCGCCACTGGATGATGGTGTTGAAAGCCGAACTAAAGTCCAGGAACAACATTTGCACAGTGTGAAGGATAAAGAGCGGAGGAGATGGCATCCTCAGTGGAGCGGTTTCATCAGTAGGTAAACTGGAACGGGTCGAATGTTGCAGGGAGACTGAAGAAGATGTGTTCTTTTACCAGTCTTTCGAATCACTTGTTGTGCCATATGCCATGATCATACCTTTTGGACATTGGGAACCAGTGTCCATATTTCATCTTGGCATGATGATGTGGAATCAGCTCTAGAATCTCTGCAACAACCCCCGTTTCAGGGAATGCCTCCACAGGCAAGTCACATGGAAGCCAGCAGAGGTGTGAAAAACCTACCCCCCTCTCTGTGAGGACAGAGAAAACCAGAGAGCACACAGAATTCTGCCTCTTCTGCTCCAGCTCCTTCTTTTTGCTTCCTCACTCTTTGGGCTCCTGCTCTCCTTGCCTCCTCTCCCTTACCCATGAAGCTGGGGTCTGCAGTGGAGATGCGGGCCCCAGGGGAACCAGATCTCCAGAACCATCGAGGATAAGTCAGAACCATTCAGAACCAAACTGCTGCAAACAGACCTTTTGCAGCACATTTCTCTTGAGTTTCAGAACTTACAGAGCCAAACTGGATGAGAACAATACCCTGAGTGTGAGACTGAGGGGACCCCTACTGTGAGACTGAGACAAAGAGCCCCTGACTGCAGAGCTACAAAACTGGATGAAACTGAAGCTTTCCAAATGGACATGGAAAAAGGCTTGCAGGTCTGGCATGATTAGTAACAGAACAAGCAATGTGTCTTTTGATGATGCTAATCATATCTTGTGTTTACTGCTGAGTAAAGACAACGCTAATTGATGCTAAAGAATGGACTGCATGCTACGCTATGCTACAGGAATATATGTTGAGCTGTTGCTAAAGCTTAGACAAGCTTTATTCACTAAGGATTTAAACA
>NW_015152407.1:9601-11297 GCF_000732505.1 Cyprinodon variegatus
TTTCTGAATGCTTTTAGTTTTACCCTAAATATGTAGTAGACCTAAAGCTCTTTCAGCTGGGAGGTCATCGCGATCCAAATTGAGCTCCTTTAAATCCTTTGCCCAGTGTTCTTCTGGGATAGACTGCAACACTGCTCGACTGTTACTGATCCATTTCTCCAACTGAAATCCACCTCTTTTACAGAGAGCATTTAGTTCATTCACCATTTTTATGGCCTCTTCCTCTGAACCCAAACTCATCAGGCAGTCATCAACATAAAAGTTTTGCTTGACAGCAAGAACAGCTTGATCAGAAAAATCATCTTTGTTGTCATCTGCAGTTTTCTTTAGCGCATAGCTAGCGCAACTTGGAGAGGAAACGGCTCCAAACAAGTGCACAGTCATTCTGTAGACTTTCAGTTCTCTGCTGATGTCTCCTTCTGGCCACCAGAGGAAGCGCAGAAAGTCTCTGTCTTGTTCTGCAACCTTCACCTGATGGAACATGGCCTGAATGTCACCCATAAATGCTACAGTCTCCTGCCTGAAGCGAAGGAGTACTCCAAGCAAGGAACTGGTAAGGTTCGGTCCTTGTAGCAATTCTTTATTTAATGATGTTCCTTGATAAGTGGCTTCACCATCAAACACCACTCGTAACGAACCTTTTTTTTGGGTGATAAACACCATGGTGAGGAAGGTACCATACTTTCCCAACTGTACCTTTCAACTGTTGATCTGGTACTTGCTCGGCATAACCCTTTTTAATGACATCCTGGAGGCAACTTGAATATTCCTTATGAAGTCGAGGGTCATTTACAAACCTCCTTCTTAATCCAAGTATCCTCTGCTTGGCTACAGAGTAGCTATTTGGTAGCATAGCATCTGTGTTCTTAAAGGGCAGTTTTAGACAATATCTCTTATCCTGCAAAGTTGAAGAGGATTCCATGATTTCCATAAAACGAATGTCTTCTCTTGACATTTCACTTTTCTCTGAGGTTTTTTCATTGAAGTCATGGTCATACTGATTGTTGAGCAGGAACTCCAAGTTAGATACAGAGATCTTGTTCACTAGAGCAGTTCAGTGCTGCTGTTATTTCCATCTTCATTTAATGGACCATTTATCACCCAGCCCAACACTGTCCCAAGAGCATATGGGCCCTCTCCACAACTGTTGACCACTTCCCAAGGCTCTAATATCTTGGGAGCGTTGGTTCCTATCAACAAGTCAACATTGGCCTTTATGGTGGGGATTTGAACCTTTGACAAATAGGGCCATCTTTCTATTTCTGCAGCAGTAACAATATTATCTGAAGTGACTGGCATTTGCTTCTGCGTAAGGACTTCTGGCAGAGGATAAAAGTTGTTTCCATTCAACCCTGATACCTCAATGCCAGACAATGAATAAGCAGTAACAACCTTTTCATGCCCCATTGTTTTTAAGAGAAAGTTAGTCCTTTTCCCTGTGATGTTTAATCTTTGCATAAGATGTTCTGAACAAAATTAGCCATACTACCAGGATCTAAAAGAGCATATGTATGTATGACATTCACTCCCTTGGCTGACTTTACTTGCACTGGAATGATTGACAGAATACAGCGACTCTTTCCGGCCCCTGTATGTCCACATGTCTGGGGAAGAGTTGATGGTTTAACTCCTGTTGGCTCTTTTATTGGTTCAGGCTCAGAATTTGCCTTTGGAATATGCAACACAGTTGGGTGTA
>NW_015152407.1:15981-17432 GCF_000732505.1 Cyprinodon variegatus
ATGTACACTCAGGGGCGGATTTAGGAAATTTGGCCCCCTGCCTGTCTTTGCCTAGGGCCCCAAATTTCCTAAATCCGCCCCTGAGTGTACATGAAATATGAAGGAGCTGTAAGCAGAGTTCCATGACTCCTGTATGTATGTAAACACACACACACACACACACACACACACACATATACGTATATATATATCCTCTAGCTTTTTCTCCGCCTGGAGCGATATAATATATCTGACGAAATTGTTTTTATAAGCATTTTTTATTAAATCAAAATACATCACTGTATTTGTAAGTGTACGTGTGTCGCAGTGCCCCCGCCCCTTACGCAGAGACTCTGGTGGTGCACCTCTCCAAAATTGTAGGTAACCGCAGACAGTGCCACAGACAGGAGGCCTCTGATTGGTCAATTCTACATCTGCTCTACACTATGCGTATTTCCTGCTTGGTACCTTACCAACTTGTTTTGTTTGTATGACTGCCATTTTGGAAAACAAAACGTGAAGATGTACCAGCTAGAAGAGCGAATCTGTGAAGCGTGAGGAAGTACCCACATCTGTAGGACTCTTGTTCCCCACACCACAAGGACAGCACATATTCCAGCAATTCATGGAGTGAGATAGCAATGAATGGGGGTTTAGATACGTCCGAAGCAGTGAGGAAGTGATAAAAATGCATGGGACAAGTTTGTGCAACAAAGAAAGGGACATGAGGGCAAAAAGGAACGGGGATCCAGGTGGAAAAAGGATCCCAGCGTTCTATATCTCAATGGCCTGGCTGGAACCCTTCGTTAAACATCGAAAAACAACCTCAAATTTCCCTTCAGAGGTAAACATCATATATCTTTGTACTTAAACCATGTGTCTATCTTGCTAACATGAGTGAACATGTACTATCCTTCCTGCGGCACATACACAATAGTAACTACTCATCTAATGTTTGGTCAACATGATGCCAAAGCTCTTTATTTAGAGTTTGAATAAAGCTATGCAAAGCTACAGCGCCCAAGCTCCCCAAATAAAAAGCTGTGTACATGTGTAAAGCAGTGTCTGTGCCTGTATCTGTGCCAGCACGTTAAAACAAAGGGCAGGTTCGGGGATTTTCGGTGTCGGTGCCTTCACTACGATGCCGGTTCCTGGGCGGTGCTTTTGTTCTGTAGTATTGGTTCGGGGGGGAGGGGAGCTGCAAGGCATGGTGAGGTGCAGGTCTTGGGTCTTGTTTTGGGCTCCGGTTTTTCCGCTCAGAATTCTGACTTTAATCTCAGAATTCTGACTTAATGTCAGAATTCTGACTTTTTTATTGTCAGAATTCAGTCAGAATTCTGAGATTAAAGTCAGAATACTGAGCAAAAAGTCAGAATTCTCAGCAGAAAGTCAGAATTATGAGATAAAAGTCAGAATTATGAGAAAAAAGTCAGAATTCTGAGATTAAAGTCAGAATTCTGACTTTTTTCCCA
>NW_015152407.1:20427-36537 GCF_000732505.1 Cyprinodon variegatus
TGCAATGCAAATTGAGTGCCGAATTTGGAGCTGTCTAGCGCATGCAATCATGTTTGGTTCTGCGTCGGTCACAAGACACTTTACTTTATTTGTTATAGCCCAGTCCTCCATCATGGCCCTTTTTACTTGGGCCAAATTGTCAGCAGTGTGACTTTGTGGAAAGTATTGCACACCTAACACAGATGTACACAGCTGCAAATTTTCATTAATGTAGTGACAGGTTAGAGCCAAGTAAGCCTCCATGTTCACAGATGTCCACATGTCAGCGGTTATACTCACTGCCACAGCCTGCTGTACTTCCATTTTCACTCGTTCCCGTTCCTCCTCGTACTTTTTGGCCAACAGTTTGGTTTGACTTGGTGTGGTCTGAAAACCACACCAAGTCAAACCAGAAGAAAACCAATATATTTAAAATAAAGTTGATGAATAAACTACCACTTTAGATAATTTCCACACAAACCTTTCTGGTTGGCAAAACATATGAGGGCTCAAGGAGCAGAACCAGCTCCCTGAAGCCTTCATTCTCCACAACAGCGAGGGGCTGGCAGTCCTTTACAATGAAATTAAGCACAGCCTCATCAAGCATCTGCTTCCTGGAAGCTTGATGGTTAAAAATGAGAAAGTGTAAATTATTCAGAATTATCAATAAAACAAAGTCAGTAAGTTGTAAAATACCTGTATACCTGAGTTCATCATGGGTGTATCATGGATTTCACGCTCATGCTTGGCCCTATAATGCCTCAGCATTGAGGAGGTGCTGTTATTTAAATATGAAAGCTCTGCTGAGCAATTGCGACATTTAACCTGCAGAAAAAAACACGGACAGTAAACTAAAGGTCACTTTGAAATGAATTTCTAATCAGAAAATCAAGTGGAAACTCTGAGAGGAACAGGATGAAACAAGGAAATTAAAACAAATACCTTATTTTCCGAAATGAGATCAAAGTGGTCCCACACGGCAGAAACCTTTCTTTTTCCTTGAGGAAGCTCCATAATTTTTGATAAATGTTATATTCACAAAACACGGAAGATTGTTTTGGCAGATGCATCTCGTTGGCAGATGCGCTTCTTTATAAAGGCTTGTCAATCAGTTCGAAACATCGGTCACGTGACCGATACAGGAACTGTTTCGGTCACATGACTTTTCCGTAGCGATACACACGTCGACAAAGGTTTCGCTCTATGAGACCGACACATGCGCCGACGCATCGGTGTTGCCCGACCCATCACTAGGTTCGGGATTCTATCAGAATTTTAATAAACCCTTAATCAGTTGTTCTGACTCTCCAGATTAATTGAAGACGTTAAATGAGGAGTTGAAGCTGGACCTCGTGGATCCGTGCCTAACTTTTTACACAGACGCAGCTTTTCAGCAGCTGCACGTATGAAATACAACAATTAGTCTTTGGCTTTCAGATCAGATGAATAAATAATTAGTTTCATGCAGACAAAGAGCAGAAAATCTGCATTAAAAGGAAAAACTAGTGATGATTAAATTCAAAGCAGCAAAACATGTGGAAATGAACCAGGGTTTCCGCGGATCATTAAAAATAATTACAATTCATTTTTTTTTTTAAATTAAGACCTTAATTGGCACTAAAATGAATAAAATATGTTTATCGTGGTATTTATGATTCTTTAATAAAAATGTTTATAAAAACAATTTCGTCGGATATATTATATCGCGATTAATTTGAGTGGAACTGATCATAAAGCCGTATGTTCGGAAAGGAAGCTCGAGGCGGAGAAAAAGCTAGAAAAAAAAAATATATATATATATATACACATAAAATGTTGGAACATTATTATTATCATTATTATATTACCAAATTTTTACCCTCAACTGTTTATTACTTGGACTTTGTTTCCGTTTATATTCTGCGATTGCTTCATTTCTATCAGGCTAAAAACTGCAGTCAGAGGAGGAAGACGAAGAGATAGCTAAAGTTACGAGTTAATGTGCAGAGCAATGTGGGTTTAAAAGGATTATATAATATCTACGGCCGCGGAATTAAATATTAGAGCTCTTTAAGTTTCTATAATTTCCTTGTTCTTCTAGTACCGTAAATAACCTGAAAAATACAATAAATGAATAAAACAAAAGTGGTCTAATAATTGTTTCCATGATGGTAGAATAAATCCTTTTTTTTTTTTTTTTTTTTTTATCCACCCATCATCCATTCATCCATTTGTGATCCATTCTAAATGTTTTGTATGGTTAGTAAATTTTTCTCTTTTTATTTAAAATGACACTAGTTCGACATTTGTTATGATTGTGACATTTTTATCATTTAAATGGAGGAAGAAGAAGAACCCATATTGGCTCAAAAAGAATCTACCAAAAAAGATAGTTTGATGAGGCTGGACTTTTCTATAGCAGCTGAATAAAGTCCTGAGAATCCCTGAGGACTCGCTGTGCAGGTTGGTGCTGAGAGACGCCTCACAGAACCAGAACCAATCACAAAATAACACATGATTCAATTTCAGATTCCAGCTTTTTGTTTTAAAACATTTCCTCCAATAGCTGCAGTGAAACATTTGATCACTTGGTGTTAAACTGTTGGTAAAATTAAGAATTTATAAACTTTTTCTTCTTTAACTCAGATCAAGCAAAGGAAGCAGACAGCATGGCAGCAGCACAGCCTGGTGAGTTACACCTATGAGCTACACAGATAACTGTATCTGTTGTCATGGAGACATGAAAGCACAACTACATGGAAAAATATGAACAGTAAATGTATTTAGCTTGATGTAGAATCATGGTTGTAAAATAATATCATAATAAACAGAAACGTGGTTCAACTTTGAACTAAAATCCATCCCAGAGTTTCTCCACCATGACTGGCTGCTTCTGGGTTCTGGGAAAGTTGTCCTGATGGATTTTATCCTCATTGATCTAAAGATGCTCACAGCTGAGCTCAGCATCAGTCTAGATCATGTTAATCCTGATTGATTCAGTTTTTTATAAAAAAATTAAAATAAAAACCTTTAATCCAGAGACTTCAGCCCACGGCCTGCTCAGCTTTAACAGACACAGAATGATAATGTGCTTCTCCTCTGGGTTCATCTGCAGCTTCAGAGCAGATTTTAACCTTTTTTCTATAAATAAATCAAACAGACGGGTCTGGTCTGACCTCTTAAAGGATGTTTATCTACATTTGGACTCAAGGTCCAAGATTCAGATCCTCATAAAAAATCTTTGGAGATGTTAACTGTTGAACCATTCAGATTTCTTGTTTTCTTGCTTGGATCAGTTCTATTTATTGTAAGAAGTATTTTCTAATAATAATTTTGCAGCAGTGTGGCTCCTACGGTGGCCTGGAGGTGCAAACCAGCATTACAAAATCTAAAACACTTTTACAAGTTCCAAAACAAATTATCATTTCAGAAAACAAAACAAAAAAATCAAAACAAATAGCATTTTAAGAAAACAAATAAAAAACATTCGAAACACCTTTCCAAGTCCCAAAACAAATTATCATTTGAGGCTGAACTGGTCTTGTGCAAATCTCGTTTCTGTTCCCCCTGTGTCGGGAGCGTGCATTGCAGCCAGAGAGGCATCATTTCATTCTCTTTTAATTATGGCAAAGGAAGATTAAATATGACCCAATCCACAGGATTTGTTGTTGATGGTCAGAGGAATAAGCACAGTTAAAGATTTGCAGGTACACTAATTTCTTTCCATGTTATGGAGGGGAACAGATTATTTCAGGCAGCTGAAACATCTATTCTCTCCTCTCCGCCTCCCATATCTTTGGTAAATTAAGAGCAACTGTTTCCAATTTCTCTAGAATTGATATGTGTGATATGTTGAACTAGAAATGTCCTTAATCCAGTAATCTTTCATATTTTACATTAGAAGGGGATTAACCAGAAATTTTACACTCTCATCTTCGCAGTACATCTTAATTTGTGTGCCCTGCTATCAGCCAGTTTCCATCCTCTTATATCAGCAATGAAAAATTTAAAATACACTACGTGTTGGAAATCTGTGTTTGGTGACTGACGTTTATTTCTGTCAGGCTGAAGGGACAAAAGTTGGAGAAATACCGATTCTCTTGGCGTTTAAAAAAACAACACAAAACAGCTTAAGAAGACCTCGTTAATGTATTTATTTTACAAATTTGTAAAAAGAGCAATCGATTAAACTGAATGTTACAAAGTTGACATGATTATATGAGCTGTTTTCACCGAGAAATGATCAGGAGTGCCTTGAGAATGGTCAGATCCGCCTCTCTGGCTGCAATGCGCGCTCCCGACACCAGGGGGACAGAAACAGAATTTCACAAAAGACTGGTTCAGCCTCGGAGTTAGTGCCCACCCTTTCCGGTTGAATTCCTCAAATGATCATTTGTTTTGGGACTTGTAAAAGTGTTTCGAATGTTTTTTATTTGTTTTCTTAAAATGCTATTTGTTTTAAATTTTTAAAAGTGTTTTGTTTATTTTTATTATTATTTTTATTGTATAAATATGTTTCCTGAAATGATCATTTGTTTTGGAACTTGTAAAAGTTTTTTAGATTTTGTAATGTTGGTTTGCACCTCCCGGCCACCGTAGGCTCCTGTGAGCAAGAGCTAATATCTCATATTTTTCCTCGTTGCCAACAGATCCCCCAATGAAGCGCTCTTGTAGCAGTGAATTCATTCGTCCAGACTGTAAGTACGGCTGAACTGAGTCCAATATTCCTGGTTTCTGAAACCGTCTGCAGAAATATTGTGTTTGAAGCAAAGAATGAAGTTTTAGTCTAAATGTTGTTTGTCTATTTAACCTGCAGTGAAGCAGACACTCGGTGAAGAACAAAGTTAAATTAATTCAGCTAATATTGGGTTAATGATTATAACTGACCTGTTGACCTTTTTTCCTTAAGTTGAAAATCAAAGCAGATTTTATTGATCACAATCATGTCGTGTAGAAAATCATCAGGGGCTCAGATTCAGGTTATGTTTTTGGTTCAGAAATCTGTTCATAGAAAGGAGACATCCGGTATTTTAATACTTAAAAACATGAACCATTTCTAACTTTAAGTCAAACTATTTTCTCCCAGTTACTGTTCAGTAATGATCAACAACATAGGAGAATGTTTAAAGTATTCGATTATGAACTAAACTGATGGACCGGCAGCTCCAGGTTTACCTCCATCAGAATCAGAGAAAACAGTGATATCATGATGTCAGATTTCTCAAGCAATTTAACATACTGACATTTTTTTCCTAAACTTCCTCCATAGAAAAAAAAATATTTGGAAGTTATAGATAATTAATATGTAATTTAAATCAAGGGTAAACACAAGTCATGATTTTTAGTTATATGATTAAAAATTACAATTTACTAAATTACCAGGTGTCATTAATGATTTACTTTTGTGGCTAGAAGTTTTGGACCAGCTGTTAAAATCCAAGTTGTCTTTGGCATTTCTAAATGTCAATGACTTGGTTTATAAGGTTACATTGGTAAAAATAGGACAGACTGTGGCACCCAGTGCAAGCCATTCCAAAAGAAATGCAGCATCTGAGACTGTATTCTCATTAGCAGGTTCGATGGTGGGTCTGAGTAGAAAGGTTGTGCCACAGCTGTGATGCAATCAAATTGTTTGAAACCAACACTCTGCCTCTAGAAGACATTTGACGATGAACCCATTTCCACTTAGCCAGTTTATCAGTGATTAACTTTTCTATATCTTCCAAGTTTTTCTGTACAATGGTTTTATCTCCGAGATAAACTCCAAGGTACTTAAATCCATTTTTTTTTTTCAATAAAAGATTCTATGGGAGAACTGGGAGCCCTCCATGCCACTTACAGATAGGAAAGGCTTCCTTCTTATCCCAGTTAGACTTTGAAGAAGCCAGGAAGGAAAACTTATTGGTGACATTATTTAATATGCTGACATAATCATCAGCATAGTTTGATAAAACAATATTTTAGTTAAATCCAGGTATGATAAAACCATAAACAGTTTAGAGGAGAGATTCCAGGGAGAGTGCATAGAGCAGCGGTAACCAATTAAAAATCAGTGGGGTCCGAATAAAGAAAATCAACAACCAGTAAAGGTCGGGAGACATTTTCATTAAAATCCATTATTTCAAACAGAATTTTATGCTGAAATAAAATAATGCAGTTTAAAAACCACAGGAAAAACCATGAGCAAGAATATGTTGAGCTACAGACATGGAGAGAGGAGACGAGATTTCAATCATTGCCCCGACAGACCCTCAGACAGACGTGATTGACAGAGGCATTTCAGACCTCCAGAGAATATTTCCAGATTGATAAGAGCGATCACCTTCAGCAGCACTTCATATAAAAGACCCGCCCTCGCCACTTAAAAAAAATGCACATGCATAACAATGCACCCGCTAGTGAGAGGGAACGCCTATTAAACATGTGCGAGAACGTGCACAAGCCCATTTCTCTTCATGCACGCTCTGATTAAAAGTTGCTGTTTGCATCGCTCATACAGGCTTACTTTCCAAAAGAAGATTTGCAACTTTTCCTCTATGTCAGACTCACCACCGGTATTATTACCATTTATTCGGATGATCCACCCAGAAAAAGAACATTCTCCACTATACCTGTAACTTTCAAAGTAGATAGAAATGTCATATGTTACTGTAGCCCACTCGGAAAGGGAAAGAACCAAGTACATTTATCCCATTAAAATCCTTTATTTAGCCCACAATCTGAAACTTTATACTGTAGAGTTAAAGCAACAGGCAAGTGAACACAGTACAAACAACATCACATAAGTATTGAAAGTAATAATAAAAGTGGTGTATTATTAACACTACTAACATTACATTATTAATGCTATTATTATTCATTGTAATAAATAAAAATCACTCAAACACTAAAAGATCGACAGTTGCATGATACATCAAGCTTAAATGTTAAAAAGTATCGGTATCTTATCGATATTGGCGATACCGACCCTGTACTTACTTGGTATCGTATCGATTGAAAATTACCTGTAGGGCAGGATTCAGTTAGTACGCTGGAGAAACGTATTTAAAAAATATGCTGAATCAACAGCAAAACAATTTTTGGAGGAATATGGGAGGATGGTTACTGTCACACTTAACAATAGTGTTGCAACGATACCGATACCAGTATCGAACGGGGCCCCGATACTGCACTAAAATGGTGGTATCGGTATCGGCGAGTACCAACAAATAGCGCACCAATACCATTTTGAGAGCCATAAGTTTATTCAACTATTGTCACTAGGGGTGTAAATAATAATCGTTTTGTATCGATGCATCGATCCAAAAGCCGACGATCCGATGCATCGACACGTCTGCAAGATAATCGATTCATGTTTTTTTTTTCCTCCGGTCTATTTTTATCCTTTTGCTCCTGGGCGTAATTCTCCCTCCCGTGCTGCGGTGGCGCTAAACCTATTTTGCCCTCCTACCTCGCTTCCTGGTTATACTCTTACAGCAGTGTGTTGCAGTAAGCTTCACACAGACATTTTTAAATTATGCTCAGTATTGAAGCGTGGTCTGTGCTACACGCTGTGGGTCTAGATACGGCCGAGGCGGCGAGGAAGTGGGGGCGAGTTTAGTCCGACGACGGAGGGACATGAGGGCCAAAAGAACAGAGATCCAGGTGGAAAAGGGTTCCAGCGTTCTCGCGCACCTTGCTCTTCTAGCGGGTCAAACTTCACGAGTTGTTTCTGCAATTTCGGTCATAAAAACAAAACAAGCCGGCCTCCTGTCTGCTGCACTGTTTGCGGTCAGCTACAATCTGGGAGAGGTGCAGCGGAGCGTCTCTCAAGGGGGCGGTGACGTCGTCACTCTGGAGCCTTCTTCTTCTTCTTTTTTTTTTTATGGCGGTTGGCAAACAACTTATAGGTGCATTACCGCCACCTTCCAGAATGGAGTATGGACCAGACAAACTATTATATTCTCCCTAAAATACCCGTTCTTCTTAGAAAATTAAAAATACTCCCAAAAACTACATCCCCAGATGACCTTTGAAACAATTCCCTGCTATCTAGTTTATTTTTATTCCTGTCTAACTCTCTATGCAACATCTCTCTTTCCTGAGTATATTTATTACGTTCTAAAAAAATATGTTGGACAGTTTCTCTGGAGCCGAGGTATTGCATTGCACTCATTACACTGATATTGTGCAGTATTTTTGCAGTATTTTTTGATGCAGCTTTTCTACTTCTGTTATTTGCTGTTGTTTCTAAAGAAAATGCATAATGATATTACAGCTTTCATTGATTTATTTCAAACTTGAAACTTTGTTTAGCCTGTAAGGTGTAAAAAAAAAAATAATAATAATCAAGGAAAAATTTAACCGATGAATCGAATCGAATTGTGGTGTATTCTTGAGAATCGAAAATAATCGAATTGTTGGGTCAGGAAATCGATACTGAATCGAATCGCCATGATGGATGTGATTTACACCCCTAATTGTCACCCACTCCAGGTAGGCAATAAAACGTTCTACTGGATTCACTTTGTATTAGATTTTTTCCTGCTTCACAAAGGTAGGCAGCAGCTTGACAAAGCCATGATGGCAATTATTTTACATTATTATGGTATCGGTATCGGCCGATACTGCACAGCCAGGTATCAGTATCGGGGCCAAAAAATGGCATCGGCGCAACACTACTTAACAACTTGAGGTAGAAAGGAGAACAAACCTGATCTAAAACTTTAAAAAGGCATTTTCTTATGGAAAGACAGCTTATAAATTAAACTGAAATGTTAAACTAAAATTTAATCGGGATCTAGAATTGAAGTAACATATGTTTTTGGTGTTTTCTTTTATTTAAAAAAAAAAACATTTATAACCCTTAAAGTCCTAACTTTATCATTTAGATTTAAATTATTTTTACCAGGTTTCAGCTTAGTTAATTTGTTTAATTTCCTGATGAAGTTACTTCCAAATGGACATCCAAACATTTTCCCTCAATACTGATTTATGGTTTCATACAATTCACTTTAATACCATCTAACTTTTTAGTTCTAATTCATTCAGTGTTTCTTCACCTTTCTTTTCTTTTATTTTCAGTGTCTGAGCTCAGAGTGATTCTGCTTGGAAGCCGCTGGTCCCACAGGAGTTCAGTGGGAAACTTCATACTAGGAATTAATGCCTTTAAATGTGAAACTAACGTCTGTATGAGATGCAGTGGAGAAGTGGAAAAAATTAAAATAGCTGTTATCAATACTCCAGACGTTCTGTTAAACACAGAAGACAAACTGACAGAGTTTATTAAAGACTGTGTGGAGGCCTCTGCTCCTGGTCCTCATGTGTTTCTGTTGGTACTTAAGCCAGAAGTCATCACAGACAAAGAAAAAGACAGGATATGCATAATCCTAAAAGCTTTTAGTGATCAATCATTCAATCATTCGATTCTAATGATATTGAAAACTGAACTGAGGGAGCTTATCAACGTTTTTCAACATCCCATGAAAAATGCTCCAATCAAGGAACTGATCAGGAAATGTAGATATCGATACTTAAAGAAGGAGGACATCGAACTGCCAGAGCTGCTGACTCGCTTTGGCCAAATTGTAAAAGAGAATGGTGGAGAATATGTGACTCACGAAGAGTTTAAAGATGCAGCAACAACTTTGGAAGATTCTCATCAGAGCCAGAAGGAAAAGGCAGCAATGGGTTCTATTGCAGCTGCTGTTCAAGCTGCTGGTGAGTGCAGAAATAACTTTGAGAATGATTTCAATAAAACTTGGAGACAAATAGCTTTTATTTTGTTTTATTTAACTGAGTATTAAATACATTCTGTCCTTTTTAAGGTATTTCTGCTCAAGTACCCAAGACACATCGTTCATATGAAGGTGGGTAGATTTATTAAAGAATCAGTGATTAAATGTACAGTATATGAAGGTCACTTCTCTATAGTCAAATTCAGTTTATTTCTATAGCGCCAATTGACAGAATCATTTTAAAACACTTAACAGAGACAATTCATTCAGGTCAATGAGTCAGATTGGTTATAAGTTTTTTAAGAAAAACCTGCTGAAAGCACCCAGTCATTGACTTTGCAAGATTCTCTCCAGTAGAGATTCACTGGCATTAGCAATCCGTCACACAGAGCATCGCATTTAGTGAAGAGGAAGAAATAAATTTTATCAGGAAGAAACATCAAACAGAAACAGACTCAGTGGGAGCGGCCTTCTGTCGACGGAGTTAAAAAAAACAAGCAAACATACAAAAGGAAAATAGAAGCATGGATCTAGAAAATGGAATAATTAACTAGCTCTATAGAGATAGCTCGGAATTACCTGAGCCAACTAAACTATAAACTATAAGCCTCATCAAAAAGGAAAGTTTTTAGTCTAGCCTTAAAAGTAGACAGGGTGTCTGCCTCAAGGACAAAAACTAGGAGCTGGTTCTACAGCAGAGGAGCCTGATAACTAAAAAATCTCCATCCTGTTGAGATAGAAAAGTTAGTTTAGACAACTGGACGTGAAGTTTTCTAATAGAAGTTTCTTCTTTCATACAAGAGGCTTCTTCATTTCTAACTAGTGGTAGGGAGCACTGAGATTAATGTTCTGTAGGTGTAACAAAGATTTAGGGGGAAAAAAAGGTGGCTCTGATCCCCCCTACGGAACTGGCCATGGAGGTCAGACTCAGTCACTGGTTCAAATAAGTGGATGACACATGGGTCAAAATAAAGACCAAGGATATCAACACATTCACAGACAATATTAACACAGTGGACAGAAACATCAAGTTTAACCAGGAAAATGTAAAAGAAGAAAGCCTTGCCTTTGTGGACTGCATGGTTCCCATCACGGAAGACAGACTGCTCAACATAAAACTCTACAGGAAACCCACCCACATGAACCGGTACCTCTGTTTTGATTCACACCACTCACTGGAACACAAACTAGTAGGGGTGTAAATAATAATCGTTTTGTATGGATCCATCGATTCAACAGCCGACGATCCGATGCATCGACATGTCCACCAGTATAGCGACTCATGTTTTTTTTCCTCCGGTCTGTTTTTATCCATTTGCTACTGGACATAATTCTGACTCCCGTGTTGCGGTGGCACTAAACCTATTTTGCCCTCCTACCTCGCTTCCTCCTGCAGTGTGTTGCAGTGAGCTTGATGCAGACATTTTTTATTTATGCCCAATATTGAAGCGTGGCCTGTGCTATACGCTGTGGGTCTAAATACGGCCGAGGCGTAGAGGAAGTGGGGGCGAGTTTAGTCCGACAACGGAGGGACATGAGGGCCAAAAAGAGCAGAGATCCAGGTGGAAAAAGGGTCCCAGTGTTCTCGCGCACCTCGCTCTTCTAGCTGCTTCAACTTCACGAGTTGTTTTCCGCAATTTCGTTCATAAAAACAAAACAAGCCGGCCTCCTGTGTGCGCCACTGTCTGTGGTCAGTTACAATTTGGGAGAGGTGTAGCGGATTGCTGTGGAGGGGGCTAGGAATATATCCAAGGCAATCGCATTCTTCATATGTACAGACATATGTCCCTATTGCGTTGTGGAGAACGAAGGCTTCCGATACCTGCTCGACACTCTGGACTCGAGGTATTGTATTGCATTCATTCAGCCTTTCAGAATCTATAACGCAGGGGTATTATTATTTTTCAGTGAATGAGGTTTTCATAGGCCTAGGTGGAGTACAACTTTTCTACTTCTGTCATTTGCTGTTCTTTCTTAAATAAAATGCATAAGGATATTACAGCTTTCATTGATTTATTTCAAATTTTAGACAATGTCTAGCCTGTAAGGTAAAAAAAAATGAACCAATTAATCGAATGGTATCGTGGTGTATTCTTGAGTATCGAATATAATTGAATCGTTGGGTCAGGAAATCAATACTATATCGAATCGCCATGATGGATGTGATTTACACCCCTACAAACTAGGCATCATCAAAACCCTCCAGACACGAGCAGAAACTATTCCCACCACCACAATAGGGAGGTTGAGAGAACAGGGATACATTAGGTCATTCCTTAAGAACTGTGGTCATCCCAGATGGGATGAGAAAAAAAAGAAAACAGAAGAAGGAACATCCTTTTTCCCTGTTGCTGGGGTCCCTGTTTATTTCAAACTAGGCAACACCCTGAGACAAAAAATTGGTTAACCCCAAAGATAAGACACCCATAAACAAGTCCGACAATGCGGTTTAGTGAAGACTGCATAGACCTGTACATTGGAGAGACCAAGCACCTGCTACACAGGTGCATGGTTCAACGCAGGAGGGCCAACTCATCATGACAGGACTCAGCTGTTCACCTACACCTGAATGCTAAAAGACATCTGTTTGAGGACTAAAACTCCTATATTCTTGCCAAGGAGGAGTGGCTAAGGAGTGGGGTGTTAAGCAAGCCATGAAAAATCATATCTTAACAGAGTAGGTGGTCTAACACATAACCTTTCACCTACTTAGGAAGCAGTTTTAGGAACAACGCCCAGCAGATTCACCTGCCCTCACCTGGCTCAAACTTCAATGAGGAATGTGACCGAAACCCCTTTGACGGAAGAGTTGGCGACCCACCAGAAATCCATTAATAACTATTAACTTCCCAAAGGTGACCTTCATGGCCAATCCAGTAGGAGGATCATAGCCACATTTTTCCCCCTATTTCTTTGTTAGACCTACAGTATATTAATCTCAGTGATCCCCGCTACTAATTAGAGCTGAAGAAGCCTCTTGGAAGAAAATTGAAACTTCTTCTAAAAAAACGTCACGTCCTGTTGCCAAAGCTGAACCTTTCAGCTTAGGCAAGCTTAGTCTGAATGACTCTGAATCTTGACAATTATGTTCCGCCCGTTATGTACTCTGTAAATTAGCAGATAAAAATAATTCACCAATTAAATTAACATTTAGGCTTTTTTAACTGGGCAGAAAACAGAGCTCAGATAAAAACCTGCATTTATTGGAAGAACATATCATATTTTTCACAGAAAGAACCAGTTTCTCCCAGCTCAAAGTCATGATTGACATACATTTGAAAAGGTTTGAGAGAAACAGAATAATCATTCTATGGTGAATTCTTAAAATAAGCAAGTAATTTTTGTTACTTTGTAAAACTGACAAGCAAAAATGAAATATTTATTAAAAGCACTCATCTCTGTGTTATTCTATTTGTAGATCATTGAAATACGAGTAATACGTTTATTCTAGATGTGAAGAATTTAATTTTGGTTGAAATGTCATCAAAGAAAATATTTTTTGCCTTTTTTTCAGATATGTGAAATAGGCCTGAAACAATTAATTGGATTAATCGATTATTGAAATAATTGGCAGTTAATTTAGTAATTGATTCATCGTTAACAGGCGTATATAGACTGTAAAATATGCCTTTAGCTTAAAGAGTGACCCACTTAGAGTATCAAATATATCAAAGTTTTAAAACCAAAATATAAACATTCTGCATTTACTATAAAAAAAAACAAAAACATTTTCATCTGTCACTATGCTCAATCCAGAACTCAATTGGAAAAGTTTTAGTTTCACCTTGTTTAATTTCTTTAAAAAATCTTCTTTTGGCATCTTCTTTGACTATCCGATTATGAATCCATCGAACAAAAAAATAATCGACAGATTAATCAATTTGCAAAACAATCATTAATTACAGCCCTAATTTGTACATATTCAGTCAAACTAATATTTGTCAAAATGGCCTGCCATAGCCTGTTGTAACCACGATAACATTAGAGTGTTAATTAGTTTACTGTTTGAATAGTGGTAGATCAATGTATCTATTTAGGAGCCATCACCTATCAGCAGTTTAAGATTAAATATAAAAACGTTCTAATGGGTAGTAGTTATGCATCACCTATTTGGGTCCGTACTCATTGTTGATTCGGTCTTCCATCACACAGTAAATACTAAATAGCTGTTTGCAGCTGCTTCAGATGTTATCATCCCATTAACTGGCCTTTATTAGTGGTTTTCATTCCCTTAGAAAGGCTTCATTTTGTGACTCCTACCTCCCAGTAGGCTCAGTAAGCTGGTATCAATGAATGAATTCTAATCCCAACCCTAAGGTAATTCATATTTTCCAGTGGAATTAATCTATTTATGAGTTATCTGAAAATTATTTCAGTAGTTTGTCATGTATTGTACAAAAAGGAAAGAAAAAATATCTGCATGTTGCAAACCAAAAACAAAAAAAAACTCATATCTTATGGCATCCTATCCTGTCAACTGAGTTGTTTTTTAACCAAATTAAATCTGTGTGACTGAAATGTAGAATTAATTTGATGTTAAACTTTAAAATGGGGTCGTTTTTTTGTTTGTTTTTGTATTGGGTACATTTTAAGTAAAGTAGATAAAAGCTATAAAGTGGGTTGAAAAAAAACTTTGCAAAAAAACTGTTATCAGTGGTAAACTGCACATTTTCAGCCATAAAAAACTGCTAGAAGGTAGAGGAGGCTGAAGCCATTCTATGGGACTGGTGCTGTTTGACTGTGCAGTTTTATTTTCTATAATGCTGTTATCACTCACACCAGTGTTCTCTCGCTGATTCCAAAACAAATAAACAATCCACTGGACTTTTTTTTTTCCAAGTTTGAAGATGTTTCACTTCCCATCCAGGAAGTTTTTTCAATAAATTTGGAATTAATTCATTCTTTTTTTTTTTATTGAAAAAAGCCAAGTCCAGTGAACTGTTTTTTTTTTTTTTTTTTACTTTTTTGGAATGACCTGGATGACTGAGAATCTTCACCAGTATATCTCTCACTGATAACAAGTTAAGTTAAATACGTCAGTGTAATGCTGCAAATGTGAGGACAGATAAGGTTGTGAATGTATGTGGATTGCGAGGTGAAAAGATAGTGCTCCAAAACATAATTTTCTGAATATGAAAGTTACGCATTCTTTCTCTGTGAATTAATTCTAATCATTCTATAAAAAGATCCTCATCAAAGGGACATGCAATGTCTGTTTTAAAATACCGATGTGTCTAACTGACCAAGTGAATGATTGTTTTTTTTTAATGCACAAAACTACGACTAAAATCCGACTAACGTTATTGGCTGTAAGGAGAGCATACACAGAGGACACTGAGTTTACTGAACAAAACCTGCTCCTGACTAGGATAGCTCTGGGGAGAATGTTACTACAGTTACTGAAACAGAGGTTCAGGAAACTCCATTTGTGGAAAAGTATCAGATGATTTCAGGTTTAATGAAAAATTAAGAGTTTTCAGTAAACCTGTTTATTGAAACGGACCCTAACCTTTAGTCTAAATCAATTCAGAGTTGAGGATTTAAGTTTGAGTTTGTTAAACCTACTTTGTGAAACAGACCTGAGATTAGGAAAACTGTTAGAGGTCAACATTCAACTAAACATGGCAATGGAAGTGTGTTTCTATAGCACGTTTCAGTGACAACACACTTTAAAGTTCTCAATATGTAAAAAGAAACAGGCATAGAGTTAATTGAATTATTAATAAAATGAATAGTTAAAATTTACAAAACTGAAAATTCCAGTGACAAAGGATTATAAAAAGGAATAATTATTGATAATAACTTTTAAAGAAGTTGGACTACACACTTAAAACTTATAATGTTTAGATGAAACAGTCAAAGCCCATTATAAATATGTTTTCATTCTTGGTTGAAAGCAATTTATGACTTTAATTACTTTTTTCTGGTAGTTTGCTAAACATTAGTGGCGCATAAGAACTAACTTGTTTGGTTCTGATTCTGGATATGGAGAGAAGAACTAAGTCAGAAGAGATCTGGGTGAT
The DNA here is from genome assembly GCF_000732505.1 of Cyprinodon variegatus. NCBI lineage: Eukaryota > Metazoa > Chordata > Actinopteri > Cyprinodontiformes > Cyprinodontidae > Cyprinodon > Cyprinodon variegatus. The sequence continues at coordinate 36,125 of NW_015152407.1, forward strand.
TATACACTGACAATTCTGCAATGGGTTTTGGGGTCATTCAGTGATCAATAGACTAACAGAAGTATTTAAATGTCTATTTTCTGAGGTACAGGGAGGCAGTGGAAGAACTTTAGGCCCGGGCTGATATTCTTAAATCCTTAGTTTTAGTTAGAATACTAGCAGCAGTGCTCTGGATCAGATGCAGCAGTCTGATCCACTCATTATGCACACTGTTGCAGTGATCAGTTCTACTTAAAGCTACAGTGTGTAATAATTACAGGGATATAAAGTCAGAAATTTAATATATTATACATAACTTTGTTATTTATCATCACCTATGAGCTCAGCCTCTTAACCTTAATATTTGCGTTGCCTTAGAATTCGTTCTTTATAATTACATAGGACCGGGTCTCGCAGCCATGGAGACTGACATC
>NW_015152407.1:37503-39885 GCF_000732505.1 Cyprinodon variegatus
GATGTCAGTCTCCATGGCTGCGAGACCCGCTCCTATGTAATTATAAATAACGAATTCTAAGGCAACGCAAATATTAAGGTTAAGAGGCTGAGCTCATAGGTGATGATAAATAACATAGTTATGTATAATATATTAAATTTCTGACTTTATATCCCTGTAATTATTACACACTGTAGCTTTAAGATAAACAAATAAATTAGTTTTTTTCAGGATCCTTCAGGTACATAACCTGTCCAGCCATTCTGACTTTCAGTGGGCGTAAGTCAGACTGGTAAGGCTCAGTACTCTGCTCTAAAACAGACCATACCAATCACAGCACAGAGGTCGCTCCATAATGCCACAGCGTTCTTCTGTAACCATTACAATCAAGTAGCAGAGAAATTAGTCCTTCAATGTTTTTTAGGTGATAGAGGGCCAACTTGGGTTACTGTGTTTATGGAATCTAACTGTTTAAGGTCCAAATCCATCACTACACCTAGATTTTGAGCCATAATTTATACCTGTTTTTACTGATACTGTGTGCTAACATTTGAACACTCTTCTTTTGGTACAAAAACTAAAACTTCAGTTTGTTTTTTTTAGCTGTAGAAAACATCTAAATATTTTAAGCATTTACCCAGTGCTTAAATGGTTTCATGTAGGGGGTGGGCGATACGTTGATTATACTCGATGTATCTCAGGTTTCCCCACAAACTTAAGTTAAAATGACACTATCACAACCAAAATACAAATTCACAAGATGAGATTAAGTCATCTGCATTTATTTCGCTGAGTTTTATTTTTCTCAGACACTTTGAATGCGTCATAAACCCCTCCTCCAAACAGGTACACACTTGAGCAATCGGCAAATAAAAAATATGGCAACAGCAGGTGTTTCAGCTGAGCAAAACATGGCAGTAGCGAAACAAATTTATTCCACCACCTAAAAAGTAATCCGATGCAAAATGAAGAATGTTGCAAAATGAAACAGCTGTGAAGCTGATGACTTTGCCCTCGTCGTTTAAAAAAAAGGGATCCCATATGAGAGAAAAAGAAAGAGATATGGATCACAGATGCTATTTTCTTTCTGTTAATTAAATGTTTTCAAGATGCTCTAAACCCTGTGATGTGTGTTCAGAGGTTTTCAGGCCTTTGAAATGTTCTCAAGTTTAAAACTTTTTGTGCTTCTTTAAAATTCCCAGAAAAAAACAATGCAAATAGTTTATCGATGCTCTAATAATTCTCTCATTTTTGGGTAGTATTTCAACCTTTTGTAATTTGAGGTAAATTTCTTTTTTTCATTCTGCACTGTTTTTTATTGTGCTCAAAATAGCCATTTTCCCCCCCATTTTATTTATTATGTGTTTTTACTTTGCTTCTTGTTTGGTTGCTGGGATCTTGTTAAAGGTCTTATACTGACACCCAAATGTGTCAGGATTATTTTGTGAAAGCTTTGAGCTGGTTAAAATAAAATGTTTTAAATTTAAAACTAAAAGTGTAAATTAGTATATCAGTGCAATTTTATACACTATTGTTTTTGAAGGTAATTTGAACATATTGTGATATATATTGCCTAGCCTTAGTTTCATGGTCATCTTGTGATACTGTAATCTTTTTATTAAGATCATATACTAAGTTTGGGACAATGGGGAGCATGTATTTTTTGAATAAGAGAGGCCCTAAGACGAACCCTTTGGGAACGCAATATGTGATTTTCATTATCTCTAATGTACACAAATTTTAACCCTTCAAGTTGTGTATCAGAAAGGCTGATCCAGTTTTCATGGTGCTTATGTAAAATTGATCAGTTTGTTGAATAATGCACAAAGGTCCAGTAATAACAGGCCATTCCACAGTCTGCATTTATATTGATGTAATTAAAAATGTTGTCAAGGACAGTCTATGTACTATGGTGGGCAAGGAATCCTGGCTAGAAGAAAATGAAGCAGCTGGTCTTTGGTAGGAAGGTGTGAAACAGCTCTAAAAGGGGGAAAAAAGGGGAATGTTTGAGATGGACCTGTAGTTCTGGAGTAGAAGCTTGTCTGAGGCCCCGTCCACACGAAGTCAAACCTTGGCCTAAACGTAAAATTTTTCACCAAACCAGCCTCTCATCTACACGAAGCCGGCGTTTCAGGGTCTGTAAATGATCTTTTTTTTATTAAGCCTTCAGAGTGGCAAGATTTTGAAACGCCGTTTTCGCGTTTCCATCTTTAAGGTCTGACCGCTTTTTTTTTTTACACGCATGCGTCATAGCGTCGCCTCTAAACACGCATGCGCGACACAGTATCACAACAACAATGGCGCCGTACTGTGTTGAATGGTTGCTGCTAATGCTGCTCACCCTGCTGTCGGGCTTACAGCAGAATCTTCTTCTATATCTCCAGGAAGAACAGAGCAATATAG
>NW_015152407.1:39895-43990 GCF_000732505.1 Cyprinodon variegatus
TTTACACGCATGCGTCATAGCGTCGCCTCTAAACACGCATGCGCGACACAGTATCACAACAACAATGGCGCCGTACTGTGTTGGATGGTTGCTGCTCATGCTACTCACCCTCGCAATATCGACGACATAGTTCAGCACCGGAATTTGACTGAACCACGAAAATGGACCCGCAGGGCAACCATGTATGAATATTACTGCGCATGCCCAACATTTCGTTGCCTGTTTTCGCCTATTTTTGCTTTGGCACCACAGTGCCAATTACAGGCCTGGCATACATTTTGCAGCGTTTTCATGCATTCGTGTGGTCGATCACATTTATTTTACGTCTCCGTCTTTAAGACAAACGTTCTGGAAAATATTAGCGTTTCGTGTTCGTTTTGACTTCGTGCGGACGGGGCCTAAGTTGCTCTTTTTTCAACAACAGTTTCATAATTACTGTTTTAGGGGCCTGGGAGAAAAGACCTCACAAAAGGTAAATGTGTTCCATTTTCGTTAAATTAGATATTATAACAGGCAGAGCATTATTACGAAAATATTTGGGTAAACAGTTGGAGGAAGAGCTTACTCAGTGTTTGATTTATTCAAATTTTTTTAAGTTTATGTGGTGAAGTTGGGAACTTTTTGTGTAAATTGGTTCTAGTTGGTGACAACTTTGTTACTGGACTTGATGTATAGACTACCCCCTTTAATCTTTTGTGATCTTACTTCATCCTATGTTGATGTTGAAGCAAAAAACTAATTAGGAAGAGCGAGATACCATTTAAATTTGAGATTATTGAGGGCTGGAGCAATATCTGTGAATGTTTGTGTTTTCTTATACTTTTCTCTATTCTATTACAGCATCTCGTTTCAGGATTGTGTTGTTGGGAAAAAGTGAGAAGAAAAAAAATAAAATTGGTAACTTGATCATTGGAGAGATGGAATTTCATCAACAGAAGCACATTGTGGCCTCCTGTGGAAAGTGGAGCAGAAAACCAGTAACTGTAGTAAAAACCCCTGACATGTTCAGTCTGTCTGAGGAGAAAATCCAAGAAGAAGTGAAGAACTGTGTGAGACTCTGTTATCCTGGACCAAATGTTCTGCTGCTGTTGGTGAAACCTTCAGAATTCACTGAAAAAGACAGAGAAACACTGATGTTCATCCTGCATTTGTTTGGTCAAGATGCCTTCAAATATTCAATAGTCATCTTAACAAATGACAGTAAAAACAGTCCATCTGTCAATGAGCTCATCAATATGGTTCAAGGAAGATTCCACAACATAAGTAATACTGACCAGAGTCAGTTGATGAAGCAGGTTGAGACAGTTGTCCATGAAAACAAAGGGGCATATCTGACCTTTAGGGAAGAGACCAGCAGGCCACAAGATGAACAGATGCAATCTTTACTAAACCTGGTTCTATGTGGGAGGAGAGGAGCAGGGAAGACTTCAGCAGCCAAGGCCATTCTAGGTCAAAAAGATCTTCCTTCACCCTCCAACTCATCAGAGTGTGTTAGAAACCAGGGAGACGTTTTTGGACATTGGGTTTCTGTGGTGGAGCTGCCTGCCTTATGTGGAAACGCTCAGCAGGAAGTGATGGAGGAATCATTCAGGTGTATCTCCCTCTGTGATCCTGAGGGTGTCCACGCCTTCATCTTGGTCCTACCTGTGGGTCCCCTCACTGATGAAGACAAGGGAGAGTTAGAGACCATCCAGGACACATTCAGCTCTAGAGTCAATGACTTCACCATCATCCTGTTCACCAAAAAGTCAGATCCCACAGCTGGAGATGTCAACTTCATAGAGACTGATAGAAACATCCAGGAGCTCCTTCAGAGCTGTGGAGGAAGATATGTTGTTCTCAACATCAATGACGAGCAGTGGATCCACCAACTGTTGGATAGAGTGGAAAATATCAAAGCAGCTGAAGACAAACCAAAAGGCTACAATTTTAAGACATTTGCACATGCCCAAATTAGTAGACTCATACAAAAAGAAGCACATAACAGTAAGCAACAGGAACAGCAGAAGAATAAAAATATCTGTAAGTATTTCAAGTATTAATGTCAGTAGTTTTTAAAATGTATTTATGATTTTAAATCCCAGGTATTGGTGCTCAGTGGCGCATTGGTATTTGCTAGGTTTATAATTTCGAAAATAATACTAAATGATTTATTCTAATTTTGCATTGTAAGTAAGTATTAAATTTATTATCATTCCCTACATGAACCACCAGGTGTCGGCAGAGAGCAGATGCCTAGGGTAGAGCAGGGGTCTGTTTCACAAAGCAGGTTTAACAAATACTCAACTCTAAATTGATCTAGCCTAAGGTCAGGAACTCTTGAGTTTTCAGTTTCACAATGGCAGTTATGAATTCGTACAATCAATTTTAACAAGGTCCACTCAGAGTTTTGCATGTGTGTAACAAGTATGAAAAACCATTATCAGTAAAGCACCAATTCAGGAAGTACCTATTTCACCCCTCTGGATGTAGAGATTTTAATCAACGAATGCACAAAAAAAGGAGAACGTGTTTAATAGACTGAGAAACAGCGCTACAGCTAAAAAGGAGAGGAAGATTGTTGCTTGAGTCGATGCGTAAGTTGATATATTGATTAAAAGCACTCTGAGTTTACTGAACAAAACCTGCTACCAACCAGGTTAGCTCTGGTGAGAATGTTACTACGGTGACTGAAACAGAAGTTGAGCTCTGACAAAAACTCCCTGCATAATTATAATAAAGCAATTTATATGCATGAAACAAGCGGAACACTATGGCAATAGCCCTACTGCTCCACTTGTGAAAGTAAAATCTTTTTGGCATCAAGACAATTATTCTTATTGCCACGTTGCCAGACAGGACACTGTTGAGAAAAAAAAAAAATGAAACAGGTTGAGGAAACTCTCTTTGTGAAACCGAAAAGTCTGAGTTTTCCATATTTCAGGTTTAGAAAAAGCATTTTGGGTAAACCTGCTTCGTGAAATGGTCCCCTGCTGATATCAGTTCCCTTTTAAAAAGATCAACATCCCAAGCTAAACCAGTTGTAGAAATCATATATAGTGCCCTTTTCTAGCCTTTCTAGGAGGGTGCCAAAAAGAAAGTTAAAAACACAAAGCAGCATTTAAAGGGACAGTGTGTAACTTTTTTGGCTTTTAATTGGCAAAAATCAAGTATTGCTTTCATAAATACATGTTCCCCCAAAGTCTAATAATATGCCATTTTAAATTAAATTGTTCTCATAGCTATGAATTAAGAATTTGTAAATATATATGTATGTTTGCACACTACAGGGGGGCCTTATCGTCTGTATGTAATAACAGTTGCAGAAAGGGACAAACATATGAGCTAATGCGATTCACATCTATATCATGAACCGGAATAAAACAAGAATCAGTTTAGCTTTTTCTAAATAGAGACAGTTCATGAGGAAGCAGGGCTTAAAAGTGGGCCCAGAAGTTACAGCTCTCTGTTGAGCAAGTAGAAAACATAACAGTAAGGTAATTTTTTCTTAATGTTAGAAAGAGTTCAGTTTGGTCAAGCAACTAATCTGACCTCCTCGCAGACATACTTTCAAAGTTATTTTTGATGCATTTCATCATTTAACTCATTAACTCATTCAATGTGATGGGGGTTGTTGCTTTACCCCATTTTTGTTTTTCTGAGTACAGTGAGTTTGCAGCTTGCCACTTTACAGTGACAATATATAGACTGTATATATTAGGGGTGGAACAGTTCACAAAATGTTCACAAAATCCACGGTTCGGTTCGGTTCAGTGTTTCGTGGTCATGGTTTTCGGTTCGGTATATGTTTATTGTTACACCGAAAAATAAAAAAAATTATAAAAATTAATGAAAAAATCCCAAAAAATTAATGAATTGTAATTATTTTTAATGATCCGCGAAAACCATGGATCATTTCCGCATGTTCTGCTGCCTTGAATTTAATCATCTGGCGCATGCCCTCTATGATCTCCAAGGAACTCAGAGCGGAGCGGACGGGAGCCACAGTGGAGGCTGTAGGCTTTGCTTTGTGCAGGCGGTCTGGAGCGCAGCGGGGCGGAGCGGAGCGCTGAGGGAGTATGTGGGATTTTGGGGTTAGCATGACATGTTGGTCAA
>NW_015152407.1:45099-48787 GCF_000732505.1 Cyprinodon variegatus
CCTCCTCGCAGACATACTTTCAAAGTTATTTTTGATGCATTTCATCATTTAACTCATTAACTCAGTCAATGTGATGGGGGTTGTTGCTTTACCCCTTTTTTGTTTTTTGAGCACAGTGAGATTGCAGCTTGTGACAGTGGCTAAACATTTCAGCGGCCAGCATGCACTTATTGTTGACTCCAAGGAAGAACTACTAGAGAACCTGCAGTTTATATATATATATATATATATATATATATATATATATATATATATATATATATATATATATATATATATATATATAATGCAATGTTGCATTTCAAATGCCTGACCTGATGAAATTTGTATTTATTCTCGTCTCATGAACAAAAATTCAACCCATGACTTGACATGTTTTCATCATCAAATATCTATGTCTAGCTCTTCAGTTCTCGTTATCATTATGAAAAAAGGAGCGTCAGCAAAATAATTTTGTAATCATCATGATTGACGAAAACAACACTGATGCTATTAAAGCTTAACTTTCTACAATGAATTCAATTAAACCTTTACAGCATTACTTGGACTTTCTGCACCTTTGTATCTCATTCAGTAGTAGGAAGATAGATTGTAAAATATCATTACCAGGTAGCCAAATTCACCAAACTATATAATTTATATTTGGACTATTACAGGGATCAAAGAATATACTGGGGATAGCTAATGTAAGAGAGATCCACAGTTCATTGCTAATTTCTTTGTTAATACTTTTGGATAACCTTTCCTGCCAGCTGAATTTTGGTGGTGTTTGTGGGTCACAAACACAGGATCAATTGTAAATCTGCAGCTCAAACACTAGGAGGCCAACACAAATGGGTTAGCCAATTATGTTACAGTATTATGTTGTAAGGCGGGACATACAGTTGTGACTAAAGCAAGAGCTGCTAATTCACAGCTGAACCAACAGAGAAATAACTTTGTTTGATTGTTGCAGGTGAGGAAGAGAAGAAGACCTCGGAGAGTTTAAGGATCGTTCTGATTGGAAAAACTGGCAGTGGAAAAAGCTCCTCAGCAAACACCATTCTGAGAAGAAAAGAATTTGAAGCATTTTCCAGTCAAGTATCCATAACAAAATGTTGTCAGAAAGCTGAGAGTGAGGTGGACAGGCGTCGCGTTGTTGTTGTTGACACTCCTGGTCTGTTTGACTCGACTCTCTCACATGAAGAAGTTAATAATGAGATGACAAAATGCATCAGTCTTCTGGCTCCAGGTCCACATGTTTTCCTGCTGGTGGTTTCAATTGGAAGATTCACACCAGAGGAGAAGGAAACATTGAATTTGATCAAAAAAGGTTTTGGGAAGAATTGTGAGAAGTTCACCATCATTCTTTTAACCAGAGGAGACGAACTTGGTACAATATCTATAGAAGAGTACATTAAGAAACATTGTGATGATTCTTTCAAACAGCTTCTGGCTGACTGTGGAGGAAGATATCATGTGTTCTCTAACAACAAAAAGGATGAAAGACAAATTATTGAGCTGATTAGAAAAATTGACAATATGGTGAAGAAGAATGAAGGCTGCTGCTTCACCAATGAGATGCTGCAAGAGGCTGAAGCTGCCATACAGAAAGAAATGAAGAGAATCCTAAAGCAGAAGGAAGAAGAGATGCAGAAAATGAAAGAAGATCTTGAAAGAAAACACAAAGAAGATATGCAAAATCTTAAAGAAAGATTAGAAAAAGAGAAACATTTGATTGAAAAGGAGAGAGAAGAAAGAGAGAAGCAACTTCAAGAAATTCAGATCAAGATAAAAAATGAACAACAACAAAGAGAGAGAGAAAAACAAACGAGGGAAGAAGAAGAAAAGAAAAGGAGAGAATCTGATGAAATTGAACTCAACAACTGGAAAAGAAAGTTGAAAGCCTTAGAGGAAATGACAGACCGAAAACTGGAGGAGAGGCAAGAAGACTTAAAGAAGCAACAAGAAAGTTGGGAGAAAGAGAGAAAAGAATGGTGGGAGACGAGACACAAAGAGGACAAGGAAAGACATCAAAAAGAACAAGAACGACTTCAATCATTGCATGAAGAATATGAGCAAAAAAGAGAAAAATCTGAACGTAAAAGGAGAGAAGAAGATCGAGTTCGAAGGGAACAAGAAGAGAAAGAGCGAAAAGAATTAGAAGAAAAATATAAGACCCAAATTAAGGTTATGGAGATTAGTTTTGAAGAAAGGGCGAGAAAACAAGCAGAGGAACATAATGAATTCAAAGAAAAGATGAACAAGAACTTTTCAAAGTTGATAGATGATCACATGGAAGAAGTGATGCACCTGAAGAAACAACATCAGAAAAAAATGGAGCAGAAGCAGCAGGAAAATGAGGAAAGTTTGAAGCATCAAATAGATAATCTGCAGGACAAGCATAAGGAAGAGTTGACAGACCTGATACTACTGCTTCTGACTCAAGAGAAGAATAAAATAGAACACCAAGGCAAAATCAAAGAAATGAAAAAACAACACAAGAAGGCAAAGGAAGATTTGGAGAAAAAAAGCAATGAAGAAAAGAGTAACAAACTTGATGAACTGAAGAGAAAATATGAAGAGGAAAGAAAATCCTTGGAGAAAGAAAGTTTGGACAAAGAAAATACGAGCTCCGCAATAGACGAATTGGATTCAAGACGGAAAAAAGAAACTGAAGAAGTAGAAAAAGATCTCAAAAAGAAATGCAGTACAGAGCTGGATAAATTACAAAAAGAACATGATGAAAAACTGAAGACATTTATTACAGCAGTTTCTGCTGATAGTAGACAAATATATCAAGAGAAATTTGTGGAATTACAAAAAAAACATGATAAAGAGATTAGGCAACTAAGAGAAACCATCCAGGATGGAGACAGTCAGAAAGAAGAAATAGATGAACTGATGAAAAAACACAAACAAGAAATTAAGGACATGAAAGACAAGATTTTGTTTCCAGAGAAAAGCGGGTGTTCACTTCTGTAATTCTTTATTCTTAGTTATAACAGAAGTCCAGTTTTAGAGCTTGCTTGCTTTTTATTTGGTTTAATTTCATTTTTTTATTTTTTTTGGTATAGGCATTTTGTTTTCACGCCAAATCATTCTTATCTTACATTCTGGTATTTTAGAAATCTTTTTATGTATTTGATAATATTAAATTTAGAGGATAAACATACCTATGGCACAGCAGGTTTTTACCGTGTTGCACACTTTTAATGTTTCTTTTTTAGTGAGATTACAATTGACATTAATATTAATGTTTATTTGCAGAAACATTGCTTAGTTTTTTTTACTTAATACTTTGGATTGTGATGTTTTGTATTTTATGCAGTTATGTTGCCAAAACAATATAAAGAGGACTAATTAGAATTGTCTAATGTCTGAAACAATCCGCAGTGCAGTTTTATTGGTTAATACCACTAGGTAGTGCTCAGAGTTTTGGTAAAAACTTCTATTTTGGGTTCTTTGTGTTCTTCCTGTGCAGGTAAAGTATGGGGGTTGAGCTTAATCATGTGTTGTTAAAGGCACACTGCAGTCTTTGTGACCAAAAGAGTTGACGTATGAGTTAATTTAAAGTATTCATCAGGCCAATATACAGCGCTTGACACTGTCAATGTTACGAGCGGGGCTCCCCTCTTGAAATAATGTCTATGTAATGACTATGTAAGTTGGCAGAAGATGCACTGTAGTTGGCCAGGTTATGTGACCT
>NW_015152407.1:49597-51247 GCF_000732505.1 Cyprinodon variegatus
GGAATTGAGCATTAAGGCCTGCAGTGTGAACGTAGCCTTTGAGACCTGCATTTCCCACCACTCCCCCATCCCCTCTGGAGGATTGTTCATGTCTCTCTCTGTAAGCCTTTCAGTGCTGTCTTTCTAATCTCACACTCCCTTAAGAGCGTCGTCGCTGTGTTTTTTTATTTATTGAATAAATGATCTTAAGTCTGCTTCAATAGTCACCACAGTGTGTTCTGAATGTGGGTCAGTAAACAAGGGACCGTGACAGATGTTTAGTAGAAGGAAAATACGGGAAGTTACAGGTAACCCTAGTAGCCAAAAGTTACACAGTGTGCCTTTAAGTGAAAAACTATATGATTTCCTCTCAGTTCCAGTGTTTTTGTATGTTTTTTCTTGAAATTAATTATATTTTTTGTATTTTTCTATCCTGGTTATAACAATAAAATGAAATAAAATCACTTATTTGCTTTGGTTCCTTTAGTTTTGCATTAACAAACTCAAGCCTCTCAAATACTTTACAATACTATTTTATCTTTATAGCATCCTACAAACATAAAACTGACTGAAGTCGGACATCCCAAGTTCCAAAAACTCATTTCAGGGAGATGCCCCCCCCAACACACACAGACACCCTGGAGACAACAGACTCGCACCGTGCCCCATACATACACAACTAAGGCCAGCAACTTTTCATCAACTGTTTATTAACTAACAGTAATTTCTTAAACACTAAATAGAACAGTATTGGTCTTTTATTTTTCAATACTTTTAATCTTGTAGCCTTGAACATCAGTTGTGCTTTCTGTTTTTTTATGGGACTTCAGTATACAGTGCACCTCACTACGGTGTCATCATTCCTCACCATGGCCGGTTCTAGACAGGGGCCAACAGGGGCCAGTGCCCCTGTAGATCATGTCCTGGCCCCTGTCCTGAAGACATAATACCAAGCGATTATGATCTGCACTTGAACAGACATGGTTACTGATAGGTCCTTATGATCTATTTCATTATTTTTCTTTACAGATTCTGTTTTACTAATTATTCAAAAACAATAAGGTGGTAGCTTCAGTGGGATTGAGATAGGATCCCAGTTTTCATCTGCTAAATGATTTTCTTTTAAAACAAATAAAAAGAAATTCTCAGATTTTTACAGATGAATTAAACAGTTTTTCTTTAGTTCTAATTCAAATTTATAGAAAACTGTAGTTTTAACTCTAAATTAAGTCAAGAAATATGTAAAATTCCTAAATTATAAATGTAAACAGACCTCATAAGAAATAGAATTTTTATTGAACCTGATTGAAAAGAAATGTCACTTCTAGGGGTACCTACCATTCACATATACCTACCTCGTAGCGACACAAATGGTGTGACACTAAAGTTTGTTAAACCAATAATCACTCTTAGCGGAAGTGTCTGACCCTTTAATGTTTGTAACAAAGACTCACTATCCACCCTTTGGCAGTTTTGAACTGCCTGAACCTGTTTAATTGCTGCAATGATGCCACCACTCAACTGTTTCTTTAACACTAATGCCCAGAACTTAAAGGATAAAGCCTACCATAATAAAAGCGTGTCAGCAAGTTTCCATGAAAGGTCCTGAACCTGAATCTGCGACCGGGGTTACATAACCCAAAGGGCATTTGAGCGGCGGGCGCAGCAGAA
>NW_015152407.1:52943-54484 GCF_000732505.1 Cyprinodon variegatus
AGGTTCTCATCCACAGGGATTTCTCCCCCACCTTTTCTACTTCACAACCATCATTTTACAAACATGCTTGATCTTCATTGCTTTATTTTTTTTGTCCTTCATTTACACACTTAACGATTAGATACCCAGCCCTCGGAAACTTTGCGTGCTCTTTGCCTACGATTGCATTCCTTAAGTTAGAACTTAAATTAATTGGACTGTTTTGGTGTCACATCGTTCCTTAAACGTACATAGAACCGTCAACTCACTTTTCTGTTGCAAAATCCTCTTCCTTACTCCTTGTCCTGGACTTCCCCCTTCAGAGCCCTCTTACTACTCAATGCCAGAACACTGTTTCTTCCTGCTGCCTCTGGTTTCCAGCTACTTGCATCCATCTCATAAACATCATCCTCCTCAGCAAAACCCCACTCACTACCTGACATTCTGAACCATTCACTATTCAGATTATGCCAAACTGTCGAAACAAAGGCTTGTGCTGCTCTCCAAGCACCACAAGTCTTTCACCAAAATTTATGTTCAAAGTGAGAGTTCATAGGGTTTTCAACTTTTAAGTAAAGCTCTAAATGAACAAAGACGCTGACAATAACACGCCAAAACTGGAGCAGTAGCCGTCAAACAAGGACAGAGGGCCCAGAACTTAAAGGATAAAGCCTACCACAATAAAAGCGTGTCAGCAAGTTTCCATGCAGGTCCTGAACCTGGATCTGCGACCGGGGTTACATAACCCAAAGGGCATTTGAGCAGCGGGCGCAGCAGAATGACCTCAGCAGTCGCTCTACCTCAGGTTCTTGCTGATCGGGCTACCCATCGTGTTCGGTAGGGGGCACTGTGCACGTCTGCATTGCATTACATTGTAAGCGTGCCGGCGAGAAACTGGTTGAATTGGAAAAATTGGAAATACTGAACGGCCATAATGACCAAAACAGTGGCAGAGCTACTGAGGGGGGCTGCTGCTGCTTTAGAGCAAGTGCACAGGGCTACTGAACTAGATGGGTAGCCCAGTCAGCAAGGACCTGAGGAAGAGCGGCTGCTGAGGTCATTCTGCTGTCTCGCCGCTCAGAATGCTTTTTCTTTTTCGAGTTATGGACAGTACTTTGCTGGTAGAGAACGAAAACAAAAGAGCAATGTCCTTTGTGTTTTCTCTTTGATTATGGCATAAAATGAGCAGTCTTAAAGAAAAAAATGCAAATAGGATGATTGATTAATAATTTTATTCATGAGTCAAGTAATGCAGCCACATTCTTAAAATGAAAAAGCATTTCTGGGAATACTACTCATTTTCAAATTTTACATTTCAAATTGAATTTTGGTATGTTTTACTTTTTCATTTTAATTAAGTAAAAGGATGAGCAGTGTTAAAGAAGAAAATTAAAATGCAAACAGGATTATTGATTACTAATTTAATTTGAGTCAAACAATGCAGCAAAAAATGCTTTTTCATTTGAAATATGGTAAGGATTCGCTTCCATAGTTTTCTACTGCGTGCATACCATTCATACTGGGATACTCGAGTTATTACAATTAATAATAGGCTAGGAAAC
>NW_015152407.1:55444-57234 GCF_000732505.1 Cyprinodon variegatus
TAAAAAGGAAAAGTTCACAAACAAATCAACCAGCAACGTTACATATTTAGGAGGGAAAAAAACAGAACTAATAAAATCATGAACTTGATCTAAAGTAAATTAAAGCTCCACCAGGAGGAAGTAACCGAGGAGTATATCAGCCTCTCTCTGTTTACGCAGGCAAACATCTGCTATGTTGAATCACATCGTGACCTGAAGCTGAACTCGTCACAGGAACTGAAACCTGTTTGTATGTCTGGACACTTCCTTTGTTTCATACTTTTCTTTCCGATGTGAGGAGCGTAACTGGACTTTCTCAGGTAAGTTTAATCTAACTAACTAACTAACTAACTAACTAACTAACTAACTAACTAACTAACTAACTAACTAACTAACTAACTAACTAACTATTTAAAAAAGAAATATTCTGGTTCATATTTCCTGATACCTGTTAAAAAAAAAACCCAACTGTTTACTGTAATCAGGCTTTTAAAGCATACCGGAAACTTTTCAAAAGAATCAAGGAAATTAGATAAAGCAATATACAAATATATTATTAAACATGTTTAAGTTTAAATGATCTATTGGTCACCACAGAAAAACTTTACACACATTTAAATAATAAACTTATTAATGTAACTTCAGTCTACATTTTTATTGTGCCTTTTTTGAATTGTGCAATAAAAGCATGATTTCCAAAATATTTAAATCCATCTGTTGCTTTTTGAGATAACATGTCTTTAAGTTTATTTATTAAATAGATTTAAATTCAAACTGATGATAAAAACATATTCTTATCCTCCACTTTGTAAAAGTTAAAGCAGAATCCCTCCTTGAAAACATCGTCTTCAACAGCTTAACAGATTTATTAGACATTTCTAATGACATAAATATTGAGGTTATTTCAATCAAACTGGTTATAAGAGACTTTTCTCTCAATCTTATATTTAAACTTTTAATGCATCCATTCCATAAATAGATTACTTTCATGTTTGCAGAAGTTGTTTGTAGCCTTGATTTTTATGGTAGCTCTTTTAATATATTTTGGTTTTAAATTCAATTTAAATGTTATACATTAGAAACACACTGTTATTATGTTTTTTTTTCCCATTTTTTTATGGTTTCAAAGACTTTTAACTGTTAAAGTTGTCTAATGATTATACTAAGAAGCTGTTATCTCCACAAAGAGTAAACATTACAGTCATGAGGTGGAGGGATTATAAGCATTAAGTTCAGCTTTATTAAACAGTTCCTGGAACAGCGTATACTGCAGCTCAGTATTGTTGCAGGACGTGCAGCAACGATCCACCAACGTTTTTGGTTATCTTTTATGTGGCATCAGGTACAGAAAAAATTGCAAGAAGAAAAAAAAAAGACATGCTGCAGTACATTCTGCTTTATTTGCAGCTTATTTCCATTTTTGTTTCTAGTGGCAGATACAAAATCGATCAAAAAGGAATATCGTGAAATAAATTGACTCAATGTCTGTTCAAGTTTATTACTAGAAATGCAAAAGTTCTGGCACAGTTATTGGTTAACTTCAACAATCTGAAACTCAAAGTTTGTTTCATTGTTTCAGTACTTCTATCATTAAGTACTGGTCAAAACAGTTCAGTCATTAAATGATCATCCGAGACAAACCTGCTGGATTTAAATATGAGAAATACTTTGCAAAAATTGAAGAGAGAGATTTGTTCTTTTACCTGCTGCTGCAAGAAACAGGACATTTCATACTTCACAAGAACTGAAGTGCAGAACTCTGAGCCAGTCTTCTCATCTCTCTCAAAGTGCAGCAGCACAGAGACTTCAAG
>NW_015152407.1:60671-61905 GCF_000732505.1 Cyprinodon variegatus
CATTGTTATGTGTATTTGTGGTAGCCAAGTGGTAGATTTATTGAATAACAAACCGCAGTAACTTTGGGCAGGGTTTTAATAGAACAAGCCGATAAAGCTTAACAATAATTTGTTTAAAAAAATAAATAAATTTACTAAGAAGAGAAAATGCAGGGCAGCAATGAGCGGCAGAGTCAAGGGATAAGTCTGTTTTAAGCTTTAAATGAACTTCTTTCTCTAAAATTGACAGACTGTAGTGGCCACGTTTGCACAGCCATATCTTTGTCCAAATACATCGTCGCCTTTTCTTCTTAGGGCTTTTAGCACAAAATTGCACAAATTGTTAAATTATAGCTAAAGTCAGGAAAACTCTGAGGAGAGTCAAGCCAAGAAAGACCCCAGGCCCCGATAACATACTTGGGTGGATGTACAAGGAGTGTGCAGATCCGCTGGCTGGTGTTCTCACAGACATTTCCAACACCTCAATGGACTGATTTGTAGCGCCTGCATGCTTTAAGTCTGCCACCATCATTCCGCTCCCAAAGAGGCCTCAGGTCACCTCCCTCAATGACTACTGGCCTGTCGCACTGACTCCCATCATGATGAAGTACAGTAATTCGAAAGGTTGGTTAAACAACACATCGTCTCGAGTCTCCTCCAAAAATTCTACCCGTTCCAGTTCGCCTACCGATGGAACCGCTCCACCGAGGACGCCATCTCTTCCGACAGACCTCAGTCAGTCCAGGTCGGACAGAACACCTCTGATATCATCACCCTAAGCACACGCTCCCATCAGGGCTGCATCCTGAACCCCCTGCCGTTCACTCTGATGACACATGATTGCATCCTCAGCTTCACAACTAATCACATCATGAAGTTCGCTGACGACGCCATGGTGGTGGGCCTCATCAGAGACGATAATGACCAGGACTACAGAGAGGAGGTGGAGCAGCTGGTGAATTGGTGGAGAGATAACAGCCTGATTCTGAATGTGGAAAAAGGAAGGATATCATTGTCGACTTCAGGAAGAACCAGCCTAACAACAGTCCACTGCTCATCAACAGCTCAGCTGTAGAGGTGGTCAGCAGCACCAAATTCCTTGGGGTGCAAATAACAGACACCCTCAACTGGACTGTAAACACCACCTCACTGGTCAAAAGGGCATAGAAGCTCTTGTACTTCCTGTAGAGGATGAGAACCCCCACCCATCCTCATGACCTTCTACAGAAGCACAAGGACCCGCAGATTCCAAAAT
>NW_015152407.1:64195-65751 GCF_000732505.1 Cyprinodon variegatus
GATTAGCTCCTACTCATTATTCTGTGTTGTGAAGCTGGAAATGCAAATGGTTGGAACTGATTTCTGTACAGGCTTTTTACTTTCTGGACCTGGATTATCCATCTACTGAAAAATGAAAACTGCTGTCAGATCTGGAAGTACAGAAACATTCATGTTTTCTGTTCATAGAAATAATCGTTTTATAAATAAACAAAATTTTATTAAAGCTGACTATTTTCATTTATTTGCAGGATATCTAAGATCAACTTAACTGGAATCTCTGAAGGTTTCTGCTCTCTAACATCATGGCAACACCTGCAGCAGGTTGGTGGAATAATTTAGCCTCCTGCTGCCCTCATGTGGTTGACCTAAATATTTGTAAACATTGCGTTATGAGAAAAAAAGAGAGAGTTGGTGAAATGTGTGTTTACGTCTCTGTGTTTTGCATTAAAGCAATAAAATAACTAACAAAAAGGTTTTAAAGCACCCAGAAAAGCTGTTTTTTAGTTCCTGTTATATGATGCCAGTACATCCCAAAAATGTATTAGCCTTTCTACCTTAATATTTCAATATTAAATACACCAATATGCAATTAAATCTTTAAGAATTACTTACTGAGTTAATTACATTTAACCATCAGATTCTAGTGTTAAAATGAGAAGTAGCCCTCTAGACATTTGAGATTTGGAAATTCCACATAAAATTGTTTATTTAGTTTGTTTATTTTTGAACATCAACTAAATTATTCTAGTCCTAATTTTTCAGATAAAATGTGCAGATTTTAGATGTAGTTTTTTTATGTGGGGCATATAAAAGATGAACATTTGAAATGGAAGCTAAATGAAGAACTCAGCAGGCTGTTCTTATTGTTTGGATTATTAAACATGATGTGTTCAGAGCTGATCTCTTTATTCATTCTAAAATCAGGAAGCTTTTTCAATTCAAATTCCTCCTGGATAGAAAGCAAAACGCCTTCAAACTTGAAAACCAAGTCAAGAGGATTGTTTTTTATTTTTTTGGAATGACTATGACCTGGATGACTGAGAACCTTCACCAGCATATATTCTAAAAGCCTGACCAATCTGGATCTATGGGAGCAGAATAATTGTTACCGACCATTTGCTCTGCATTAATTTACCGGTAACTTAATTCACACCACCTAATATCTCAGCCTATTTGCACATCAGATTCGTCTTAAAAGAAAAGTTATCTTGTGATCAAGGATCAGCACCTCCATAACTAAAGGCTATATGTGCATATATTTTATCTTTTTTATTCTTATTTTTTTAATCTTTAATATATTGTATAGTTGGATGTGTGTATGTATTATATAAAACTGGAGCGTGTAACAAAAGTTATTTCCCTCTGGGATTATTAAAGTATTTCTGATTCAGCTATCCATTGCTTATTTGATTTTACAGTCCTAAATGTCCATCTTGTATATTTGCTCTTTGTCAGGGGCTACAAAGCCAGGGTACTTGTAGTGAAACTGTGTATGGGGTTAACATAAAAAAACTCCATGCACCATGACCCTAAACTGAGTTTCAAGCCCAGAATCTCATTGCTGCAAGGCACCA
>NW_015152408.1:0-3136 GCF_000732505.1 Cyprinodon variegatus
CTTTTTAGAAATCAAAGTGCTAGAGGGGACTGAAAAGTGGCTAAATATAGCGACTAAAGCGCTAAGTTGGCAACACTGCTCTTTGCATGGTTTGTTTTCAAATGGTTTGCTGCTGTCTGTTTGGACCTTTCTGAACATGTGCAGCAAATGGACTGATCCAATATGGTGGAAGCGTCATCTCCTGGTCGGACCCGATATTTCAGTGAAAGGGTGGAGTCGGAGTAAAAAAAATATGCAAGAGGGGGTCACTACTAGGGGTGGGCGATCTAACGATTTAAGACAGTGTTATGATCTACACCTCTGACGATCCGTCATTATTAAGAGACCGTTTTATCAGGATCCACAGAACGGCAGTGCTGCTGTATTTCTACCAAAAAAAGAAACCTTCACAGCTAGAATATGATCCGAGGGTTTGACGTTCGTCCATTAGTTTAAAAATCTTCTCCCGAAGCAGCAAACGTTAACAGATTCATTTACAAAACTTACTCCCTACGATAAAGGCAGTAAACGGTGGAACAGCGAGACAGAAGCGGTGACGTTTCACTTGGTGAAAGATTTATGTCCTCTACGAACCGTAGAAGGAGTGGGATTTAATAAAATGTTAAAAGTTTTGGATCCATGCTACGAGTTAACCAGCCGTACGTATTTTTGAAACACAGCGATTCCATGTATGTACGCTGAATGCAGAAAGTTTCACACAATATTAAAAATGTGCAGTTCTTCGCCACCACAAGCCACCTCTGGTCCAGCTGCACGTCAGCGCCGTATTTGAGCTTAACCACACATTTCATCAGCAGCTGGGTGCTATGTAATGCAACACTCCAGACGGCCTATTTTCCTGATCATATCATCATAGATTGCACAGATTACATCTTGACTTGCTCTATATTTGCAGTTCTATAATAGTTTTTGTTTCTAAAGACTTTAGAAGTTATACAAATTTGTTTAATGTAATATTTTTTTTAAACTCCAGTTAGTTTATTGTGTGCTTTCTTTTTTCTTTTATCTTTATTAGACCAGTCAAGATTTTAAAGTAATAAAACTGCACTGATGCAGTTAGAATTTTTATTTATTTTGACTGTAGTTACTTGAAAAATGTAACTAATTTGTAATTGTTTTACTCAGGAGTTATTGCATTTTTATACTCTTTGGTTTGTTTACAATATGGAAATAAAAAAAAAAGTTTGTTAGCACTGCTAATTGATTCTCTAAATTTAATAAACTTGTTCATTTATTACATTTTTCTCTTCTTTGCATGTAATTGAAGTTATGTTGGTCGTATCTGAAAAATCGTGATAAAATTGAGATCACAATAATATAATCAAAAAATCGTGATATTTTATTTTTGCGACATCGCCCAGTCCTAGTCACTACAGTGGCTGGAGGTTGGAGGGAAGTGGGCTGCCATCGACTGGGAAGGGCCATCTGTGCAAAGCACTAAAAGTTAGAAACCACGACCCCGAGTAGCTGTACATAAATGCACTCCAAACAAATAATCTCTCACCACAGAGTTAAATGAAATCCGCTTAGAAATGTAAAAATATAGTTA
The DNA here is from genome assembly GCF_000732505.1 of Cyprinodon variegatus. Taxonomy (NCBI): domain Eukaryota; kingdom Metazoa; phylum Chordata; class Actinopteri; order Cyprinodontiformes; family Cyprinodontidae; genus Cyprinodon; species Cyprinodon variegatus. Next base: position 1,550 of record NW_015152408.1, read on the forward strand.
TAACGAGACAAACTCCTTTATGCACTGCAAAAAGTATCTAGATATGAATGAAAAAAATTCTTAAATCAAGTGTATTTACTAATGATGTTATGAGATGAACTTCGAGGCGTGTGTCGAGTAATGGAGGGGGCGTTTCCACGAAGCGCGTGTCGAGGCGTGATTCATTTAGAGGCGGGGCCAAAATTNGGTTGGAAAAACAACCAATCTAGTTGCTTAAAACTATTTTGGTGAGAACAAACAATGTAATGATCAAAATCTGAACAAACCACCGGACAAAGTTAGTGTGAACACCTCACTATTAAGTAGTGTTTTCTCCGTGGTATGGGTCTCTGTATAAGTGGCATCAATTGTAAAACTCAGACTCTCACGCTAGAGGTTGACGGTTCAATTCCTGTCTTTGACTTTTGAAAGTTGCGATTAAACTTAATTATTTTGGCTGATGAGACTAATTTGCGTTGTTTTGCCCGAGTAAAAACATAGATTGGGTAAATTAGATTGGTTTAGCCAAAAGATTGTTTGAACACAACTTCCAACCTGATTAAAACCAAAAAAACGTGGAAAAACTATCATGTTTGAATAAAAATGACTAAAACCTTTCATTTTGCTCATCATTGCCCAATTTGCACAAACACTTTCACTGTCTGCTTGAGTTTATTTCACTAAAATGGCAGAAAAACGGTGCACCTTAAATGATTGCTCTAAGAAATGTTACACTTACAAAGGATTTCATTATAAACACACCAACCATTAACAATTTCAAAGGAACTTAAAAGGGGTAAAAAAGAAAAACAATTGCAAAAAAATCCAAGTACATGCCGCTGCAGCCTGCGGGAAGGCAGGGCTTGACATCAAGCCCCGCCCACATCAAGGACAGCCATATTGGAAATGCTGACCGCTCTTGCCTATAGGCGCTGGCGAGAGAAATGGCCAAAAAAAGTATGTCACATGGTACGTCTGTCACGTGGTATGTCCTTTTTATTTTTAAATCTTTATTAAATCTTATTTTCAGATGTTAAAATAACATTAGTAGTATTTATCTATCCTCAAACCCTATCACAAACAAATGTCATAAAACGTAAATTAAAATGGTAGTTTAGAGACAAATGTACATTACATTGAAGACACATTTATCTATCCAATAATTATCATACACGCACACTTATCCCTATAGTGGTTTCATTAGGGCTGGTGCAGTGTATTCTGGACAGATTCCCAGTCCATCGCAGATTAAGAAAAAATCTATCCATTAAATTTCTGACCCGCTTATTCCCTCATGGGGTCGCGGGGGTTGCTCGTGCCTATCTCCAGCGTTGATTAAGAAAAGTAATATAACCAAATACTTGCTGGTGCTGAAGTTCAAATAATAATATAATATGAGTAGACCCCGCATTGGCTGTTGCGGCGCAGGAATTACGGCCGCCATGTTGGGGCGGTCGACCTGCTACTCAAACCTGCTGATTCAAGCTGAACACACTAATGATGCCTCAGCACTGTGCGGCGTATTTTTGTTTAAATTGACGGACTATTGACGTCAGGGCTCGAGGGATAACTTTTCACAATTAAGACGAAAACATATCTTTACATATA
>NW_015152408.1:4945-6510 GCF_000732505.1 Cyprinodon variegatus
CCTCCTCAATTCAAGAAAAATGCACTAATTTTAAGAAAAGAAATTTCATTTATTTGCAGTTCAAGAACAGAAATCTAACACTTTTGTTCTACGCTGGAAAAAATGTTTAAATCTGGATAAGTAATTTTTCTTAAAATAAGTGCATTTATTCTTGGATAGAGGAGATCAGAGAGACATTTTGCCAATGGAACAAGATAATTTACATTTAAAATATGAGAAAACATAATTGCATTATCTTATTTCCAGTGCATTTTATCTAATTATCTTATTTTAAGAGTAAAAATACTAATTCCATTGACAAACTACCTGCTCAAATTAAGGATAAATAGAATTAATTTAAGACATTTTTACTTATTTCTAGATTGTTTTTCCAGTTTTTTATGTCAACAGACATCTAACATGTATCTCCTTCCTTCAAAGGAAAGAAATCCCACTTAAGGCGGACCAGTGAGAAAAAGCCCCCCACTAAGGAGTCCATCGCCAAGCTGCAGCAGTCGGCCATCTGGAAGATGGAGAACGACTTCTATGAGTTTGCGCTGGAGCAGTTCCAGTTCGTCAGAGCCCACGCCGTCAGAGAAAAGGACGGCGAGCTCTACATGCTGGCCCAAAACTTCTTCTATGAAAAAATCTACCCCAAAAACTGAGCTTTGAAGAGTCTTCTGCATGTGAATAAAGCCACACGTTCTGGGGAGAAGATGGCGGGATGTGAGGCCGCTGCTGTTGCCTTGATATGTTTACGGGGCGAAACGTTTCCGTAATCTGTGGATACCCGCCGCAGGGCCGGGGAGCGTCGGGACGCCCTCTCTGTCCACAGCAGAGGTCATGTGTGCCGTGGAGCCCACAGAAAACCCCGCCCACTGTGGATCAGTTTGTTTACACTGGAAAAACGAACTAGAAATATGTAAACATTTCTTAAATTAAGTGTATTTACCCTTAATTTGAGCAGGTAAATGAGATGATTTCCCAATGTAATGAGGATTTTAGATAAAATGCACTTAAAATAAGACAATTGTGTTTTCTTATTTTAAATATAAATTGTCTCGTTCCATTGGCAAAATGTCTCTTTTACTTCCTCAATCCAAGAAAAATGCACTTATTTTAAGAAAAAATGACTTATTTAGATTTAACTTTTTTCCAGTGTAGCTTAAAAGAAGACGACACTGGCTCCGTACTGTTTGTGATTGGTTGTATTTTAGCTCTTTAATACTATTATTGTTCATTTGTGATTTTTCACAGTGAAGCGACATCATCATGACTAACCTGAAGAGACTGTAAAAAGTTGACTTCCTGTTTTGTTTTGTAGAAAGGTGGATTGTTTACTGGGGCAGGTGTGTGTGTGTGTGTGTGTGTTTTCTACTTGATGTGTGACGCTTTTACACTAAATGTCACTGAAGTGTGTCGGGACGTTACGGCCACGATGCTGCTTCTCCAAACATTTCGGCAGAGGGTTGTAGATTAAAGGGAGATTCACTGATCAATGAGGAGCCGTTTTACTCAAAATTAAATAAAATTACAGTTATAGAATTAGATTAAGTTAAGTATTAATAAATATTCCATTAAAAAAT
>NW_015152408.1:7261-8466 GCF_000732505.1 Cyprinodon variegatus
AAATAAAATAAAATAAAATATGAAGTGAATAATTTCACAAATAAATACATTTAATAATAAATCTTTCAATTCACATGTTTTGAAGAAAAAATAAATAAAATTGTACATCTTGAAATACATAAATAACGAATGACAAAATAAACTAAATATAAATAGTAATAAACTAAAAATATTTTATTCTGTTTTTTGTGGTGTTCCATGGGTATATTTAATTCATTTGATGGAATATACATTAATTATTTATCTTCTAGTATCTACTTAATTTTGAATGAAACGGCTCTCCGTACCGATCATCGGTTCATTGACGATTTTTATGACCTTCAGATTTTTGGAAAAGTTTCATGCACCAATTCAAATAATAGCTGCATTTTTTAGGAAACTATTTTTAAAATAATTTATGTTGGGAGCAGAGGTGACGTCACACTGTGTGTGAGAAAAATTACAAAGACTAAAATGGTAGTTCCCAGACTTTTTGGGTTGTCCCAACCCCCCCAGCCCAACTGATCTGTTCAACAGTTAAAGAAAACTGCTGTAAAACATCTAATAAAATAAACTACAATCTCATTCAAATCACAAAACGAACACTTGTAGAGCGTAATTATTTGCACACATTTCTAGTAACAACATTGTATTGGTCAGTATGAGCTTCAGGAGTCGGCCTTTGTAGAATGTAATCTGTTAAAAGCCTGTTGAAAATATTGTAATTCATAAAACTCAATCAAAAAAGAGAAAACAAATAGAACCTGAAAAAGTTAAGGGAAAAATGAGATCTTAGTAAAGAGCAAAGTTACTCACAAAAATATTTTTTTATCATGAAGTTATTCCAATTTTTAATTCTAGATTGCATCTTTTTTTCCAAATTTCCCAATAAATAATTTTTTTCTTTGCTTGCAACATTTATGGAACAAAATTCACTCCATATTTACCCCACCTGAGTCCGATACATCGGTCATTAGCAGGATGTTGAAGATCTTGGCATCTTGCGGAGGACATGATGTGTTTGACCCAGTGTAGATCTTGACCTTTCAGGAGCGTAGAGCATTTTCTAGATCAGGTCTAACCAATTGAAAATCAGCAGGGTCCCAATAAAGAAAATCATCAACCAGTAAAGGTCCGGAGACATTTTTAATTATAATCTGTTACTTTAAACAGAATTTAACACAGAAATAAAATGAGGTGTTTATGCTTCTATATTTATCATACAT
>NW_015152408.1:9811-10768 GCF_000732505.1 Cyprinodon variegatus
TAATCTTTGAAGGCAGGATGGTAATCTGGATGAACTGACTGCACAGACCATGTTTTCAGGAGGACTTTCTCACTTCAACATAGATTCTAACTACTTTTTACCCGCCGATCACAGCTAATATAGCCGCCATTGTTCCAGGAAGAGGAAGGATAGAGTAGCTCCGCCCACCGCGCATCAGACCCACTTTATCACCGAGCAGCTAGAGCAGCAAAGATGCTTCAGCCGCACATCAGAACTAAACTGGTACAAGCATAAAAAAAAGAAGCAGGACGGGTGTTTTAGCTGCTCCTGCTGCTTTTGGTCTGAACATAGCGCTACTGCAGGTCAGAAGAAGTTCATATGAGCTGTGGTTGGTTGCCAGTCAGGGCTACTGGTCCCGGCTCTCAGATAATCCCTGGACAGTCTTCATCAGCTGTTGGACTCATCCCTGTAATCTCAGAACACTCTTTAGGTAAAGCTGCCTGATTTGACCCTTTGACCCAAATAAACAAAAACTTTCTCCTCAGCTTGAGCTTCAGACTTTATAGTATAAGATGTGTGATGTACGGACATAAAGTAGCTCCTGGTTTTATGATTTTAAATTTTTGACCATTTGTTTCTGTTTACGTTTTTATTTTTGGGTCTCTAAAGTTTCCTTTATTTTTTTTTCTATGTTCTCTAGATTTAGATCATTTTTCTATTCTTAGTTGTGCTCTTCCTGGTTTTCGCTTTCCTTTATTCCTTGGTCTAGTTACTGTTATAGTCATGCTCTCATCATTAGGTCAGGTTTTCCATGGCTTCGGTTATCTCCACTCCCTTCTCTTATCCTCTAGTTATTCCCTTGGTCATTCCTTATTTTGTTGTCATTAATTTTATTCCCCTTTTACAGTTATTTAAGTTATTTTCTAGTTACTTCCTGTTCCCAAAAAAAAAAGAAAATTAAAAACAATCCACTGGACTTTGTCTCCAAGTTTCTAG
>NW_015152408.1:12584-14075 GCF_000732505.1 Cyprinodon variegatus
AAATCTGAATCCTGAGATTATAGTCAGAATTGTGAGCAAATAAAGTCCGAATTCTGAGATTAAAAACAGAATTCAGATTAAAGTCAGAATTCTGGGATTAAACTGAAATAATATTTAAGAATCAGTTAACTTTATCTATTTTTTGGTCCTAACCCTCTTCCATAAAACCAGTTTCTCGGTGTGTTCAGGTGCGCCCCTGTCCGGCCCAGAGCCGGCCAGCAGTGGGAGCCTCCTCCGCAGCTCTGCGGCTCCTCTGGGCGGACGCTTCCACTCCAATCACCGCCTCCCTCCCTCCCCCCCTCTCTCTCCAGCGGGACATTTCTGCCTTAGTTTTTATTTTTTTTACATATGAGCGCCAGTCCACCCTCCGGGACTCCATCTGGACGCTGAGGCCCCGCGTTTAGGAAGAGCTCGGACGGCATGGGAAGCCCCGTGTTAGCGATGGTTTGGCCCAAATAATCCCGTCTTTCAGTCGCCAGAGAGGGAAACTTGAAGCAAGCGGTGTTTTCGGAGCCCCCCCCCTCCGCAGGATTTGATTCAAAGGCGAATCCAAGATGGCCGCTGATTCCGTGCAGGTAGGAAAAGTTGACAACTGTTGCGAAAAGTGCGCAAACTCCCGCCGATAGGAGCGATTAGCCGCTTAGCGAGGAGTTTAGCGTCATTAATGGAGGTTGTCTGCGGTTCGGTGGTTCTGTTCGGGTCCAAAGCCGCCGACTGATCCCAGAGGACAGTCCGGGATCCTGCCATGGATCGAGGCCTGGGAAACAGTCTGAGTTCCTCTGGAATATTCAGCTCAGTCACAGAGTTTCTGCTGGTGGAAGTTATTGTTCTTTAAAGAAAAAGAAAAATAAAACTAACAGCGAAGTGCTGCTTTATTTAAAATAAATAAATAAATAAGTAAATAAATGTTTTATTAAAGATTATAACAGTAAAGTTAACCTGCTTCTCTTCTGTAAACTGGTTAGCTGCTCCCTGTGTCGCATTGATTTATGGGAAAATAGTAAAAACAAGCGTTTGTTTACTAAAGAAGTTATCACAAACTTTTTAAACTGGTTAAACTTGTGAGCAGCCACAGGCTGCCGCCAGGAAATGTGTTTTTTTTTTAGCAGCTCCCTGTTCCCACAGTGTAAACGGAGCGTGTCGGTGTTTAGGATCAATAAGGATCCAGATTAATGTGGTTTCATTTGGGTGACGTCAGCTCCAGGAGCAGACGTCCCAAGTTTGGTATTAAGGTGAGGTGGGTTCATGTAAACACGTTCAAAGCGAAGCAGATGTTCTAATGACACGGATGTTAAATAAAGAGGGAAATAAAACAAGTTTTAAACATCACATGATCATGTCTGAGGTAGAAAAAGGAAGGTTAAGCGTTTTAAATATGCATTGTTCATTGGATGTGGTAAAAAAGTGGTGACATAATGCTAGATTTACTTAAAACTTTAGCGTATTAAAGTTTCTCTGTCAGCATCAGGGGTGGATTTAGGAAATTTGGGG
>NW_015152408.1:17631-19389 GCF_000732505.1 Cyprinodon variegatus
ACCTTTTGGTTGTTCCAGTTTAGTTGATCAATGGAAGTTTGTGTTAGCCTGTTTTTAGCTCAGCTTTTGCTATAGTTAAAGAATAAAGAAACTAAAAGGACAAATATACCAGTTTAAAATGTGAGTCAGTGTTTAGATGTTTCTTTCTTCTTTTTTTTTTTTTTTTGCCAGTATTTGCCTTTTTTCCCCTTGTGTAAATAGATAAGGAATTCACGCCCCTGAAAACATGAGCTAAGAGACGATTAGCTCGGTTTAAACATCAACGACCTGCTTCAGTCACTTGAAGTACTTTTTTTTTTCTTTTGTCGGAATCGGACTCGTTCCTAAATTAAAGCTCTGATTATGATATTTAATGTGGACCAGGTGTCTCTAACCTGCGCATCTTTGCACCATCTACAGCGGCTCTTAATGGCACCTAAAATGTATAAAAAGAGCTTAATAATGCACTACAAAATAAATACCCGTCTTAAAAGCTTTAGTAAGATGGATTAGAAGGACATTAAAGGAACCATTTTCCTTTTAATTAGCTTGGAATTTAGGTGTTTTAATATTTTAAAAGCTAGAAATACATACATTGTTTGTTTAAGATGGCAACTAATTTCCTTTTGGTTGTTTTTCTAAAAAGTCACGTACTTTGCAGCTCTAAACAACTTTTATTTGGTCAGATTCGGGGTGAAATGGCTCTTTGGATATGAAAGGTTGCAGATTGGTTTATACTGAAGTCCCTGACTGAGACGAGGGGAGCTGCTGCTCTAGAATAATCTTTACCTTCCCTGTGTGTTTAGCTTTTAGCACGGTGTTCCTTCGGCTAACTTACACAAGCCTTGACTAAATGGACGTATTTCCAGCGTGGGCTATAAGACATTGAATGGCTGTGTAAAGAGTCTCTCTGCTGGTTGTAAAGACATCAGCTCCTCCCCTCGTATCTCTCTGTAAAATACTGCTGTGTTCACAGAGCTACGTTTGCAGCTCAGAGCAACAGGTCAGGATGTATTAAGACGGGAGGCTTGGAAGCAGGGAGGAAGGGCTGGTATGAGCTTCTCACAGCATACCAGCCTTTGATCCTATCATTTTCTGTACCGCAACTTTTAAATCTCGCCTAACGTTGCTCCATTTAAAATGGACGAGAAGCGTCTTTTCCTCCAACTGAAACACCGACACCCATAACAAGTTGATGTTCTGAGACGAGTGCTGACTAAGTCACATTTGTCTTTTTTTTTTTGCCAGAGAAAAAAAAAGCAGTGGTTATTAAAAAAATAAAGAGTTAAAAAACTATCTCCTGGACTTTGTTTCCAAGTTTGAAGATGTTTCTCTTCCATCCAGGTAGCTTTTTCAATCCAAAATGTCAGAAATAGCGTTTAGTTCCAGGTTTTATCCAGCAGCCCAACAAAGCCTGGTTTTAGTTTATGCTACGTTCACACCAGACGCAGCAGGAGCAGCAAAATCGCGTCTGCTGCTTCCTTTTTCCTGCTTGCACCATCATTGCTGCTCCGGCTGCGCGGTGTAAAAGTAGGTTTGACGCGCGTTGGGCGGAGCTACTCTATCCTTTCTCTGCCTTGCAGCTCTATTTGCTGTGATAAGTTGGAATAAAGTAGTTTTAATATGTTTTTAAGTGAGAAAATCATCGGGGATGAGCTGACGGTACGGATCAGGTAGAGACAAGAGGCGTTTCTCAATTCACGAGAACACGAGTACGTACTCGCGTTCTCGTCAAGTCCGTTCTTGGCAAGAACGCAGGAAGATCGGACTTGACGAGAA
>NW_015152408.1:20934-21676 GCF_000732505.1 Cyprinodon variegatus
CGGGGCATTCTGGGGAAGCTGTCAGTCTGAAGAACGCACAAGTCTGCTCTGATGCACGCACGATAAAGAGGGCGGGGCCAGAACAACATCCGGGGATTTCATGCGTTCTCGATCTGGCGTTCTCGAGAATTGGAACGGTACTCGGGCTGAGGCTGATGACGTGTCACGAGTACACGAGAACGCTCAAGAACGCATATTGAGAAACGCCCAAGGCCTCCATATTTCTTCTCTTGCATGTCTCACTTTAATAATGAGTAGTTGTGCCCTCTGGTGGACGCATGTAACATTACAGCCCCGAATGATACTTCTGAGCAGATGATTAATTAGATGGAACAAATCTTTTATCTGATAACTTATTTATTAACAGTTAATCATAATCATCATTGTTTAATTCTTTTATGGAAGGGATTTTGCCGAACTGCGCTGAAGCCGAGACACCTAATTCATTTCTTTACTGAAACCTCGGCTATATTGATCTGGATCTATTGTTGCAAAACATTGTTAGCCTTATTTATGATCTAACTAAAAGGTTTATTTACTTGCAATATTTAACCCCTTAAGCCCTGAGGGTTTTACACTGCAAAAACAATCTAGAAATAAGTAAAAATTTCTTAAATTAAGTGTATTTACTATTAATTTGAGTAGATAAATGCAATAATTTGCCAATGGAATGAGTAATTTTCCTCTTGAAATAAGATAATTAGATAAAATGCACTTGAAATAAGACAATGCAATTGTGTTT
>NW_015152408.1:25430-26749 GCF_000732505.1 Cyprinodon variegatus
TAGAGTATGGAAATCAGGTGCACTGCAAAAACGATCTAGAAATAAGTAAAAATTTCTTAAATTAAGTGTATTTACCCTTAATTTGAGTAGGTAAATGAAATAGTTTGCCAATGGAATGAGTAATTTTACTCTTGAAATAAGATAATTAGATAAAATGCACTTGAAATAAGACAATGCAATTGTGTTTTCTTATTTTAAGTGTAAATTGTCTTGTTCCATTGGCAACATGTCTCTTTTAGCTCCTCAATTCAAGAACAAATGCACTTATTTTTAAGAAAAAATGACTTATCTAGATTTAGATTTTTTGCAGTGTAGGAAGAAATTCTCCCCTGAAATTACATTAGTGAATTAAAGCAAGTTTAGCTCCCAAACTATGAATTTGAAATATTGTTTGTATTTGTGTAACAGAAAGGCATTGAGGAATATTTTTCAGGTGGAACCACTATTTTTATAGGTGATTAAACAAAGAAAAAAAAAATTAGCCTTGCCAAATGTTTTTATTTCCCAAAATAAACACCATGAAACTCATTAGAATCTCTGGATGAACCTCAGACTTTATAGATCCACATCTTGACTTTAAGTCAAGCAAATTTGGACTGAAGAAGTTGAAGCTTGTTTGTTCCATAAAGGTTTTAGTGGGCAGTGTTCTAGGAGGAAATGAGATTTTGACACAGTGGAAAAAATGGCCAAATTATGCAAAAATAATTTTTTCCGCTCATAAAAGGGAATCTGGTCAGACAAATATGCTGATTTCCATTATTGAAGACCTCCTGCATGAGACCAAGCCTTTGCTCCTAAGGCACACTTGCAAATCTTAGTGCGCATTTGCAAATCTTGGTATACAAATAAAGACTTGTGGATTTCTTTACACATTTGCAAACCGGAATACAAACATAAGTAGTTTTACACATTTGCGGATTGTTGTACGGCAGACATGGGCAATGTGGAGTCAACAAGTCATCTCCATGTCATGTATTTGTTCTACCCAGCCGCTGAAGCAGGTGAGTCCAATCTTTACCAGTGCAGATTGGACTCACCTGGTTAATTGGCTGGGTAGATTAAATACATGACATGGAGATGACTTGTTGACTCCACATTGCCCATGTCTGTTGTACGGTCACACAAATCTCACACATTTCCAGATTTATTTACACATTTTCAAATCCTTCTGCACGCACACAAATAGAGATACAGACACACAACGATCAAGAGAAATAATTTCCCAGAAATATTGCTCCTATATTTCTAGGGATGCACGATATTGGGATTTTGGCCGATATCCGATATGCCGATTTTTTAAAACTCATGTAGCCGATAAC
>NW_015152408.1:27093-31281 GCF_000732505.1 Cyprinodon variegatus
GTTTTTAAGTCTGTAAAAAAGAAGTTTTTGAGGAAGAAGAAGTAGTATTTATTTTTTTTTAGACTTTAGAAACTCAGAAGCTGATCAACTTCAGTTTTAAGGCCGATACCGATAGGGGGCCGATTATATCAGGCATCTCTATATATTTCCTGTTCTCTGAAGCCGTGGCAGCTGTGGTCACGCAAACGCTTCTGATGGAGTCTCTTAAGCGTAGCTTTCTTTTAATCCCAATCTAGTTTGTAATCCGTGACATAAACAACAGTTGGATTGGGGTGTGTTATTTTTGCACATCAGGTTCAATCCTCTGGTTACCAGTAACTTAGTCAGTTAGTAAAATTGCAGACCCATCCGAGCGCGTTCTGTTAAAGCGAGGTGCGGCGGCTCATTGGTCGCTCTCTGGCACGTCAGAAGTGACCTTTAACAGAGGCTCAAAGAGTATAATGTTGCATACGGTGCAATCTATCCAGAGATATGCTACTAGAATCTATGTTTATTACCGTCTGTTTCTATTTTCGTCCCGTCAGCAGTCAGTGCACACGGCCTTGGCTGCTTCTGTGGGGGAACATATAGTGGAGCGTCTGAGGGAAAGCTCAGCCCTACCAGCCTGGGCTCAGATACAGGCCTGAACTTTTCCATTGTCCTTTTGTCTCTGAACTCGTGCCGTTAACTCATGAACCTGGGATTCAGACCCAACATGAAGCTTTAAACACTGATCCAAGTCGCCACCAAATTAAACTTAAGCAGCCGTTTTAGTTGATCATTAAGCTTAGCATCTCTGGTTTGGTCTGCTGTGATTTTAAACAGCTGAAGTCATTTTTTAAATCATGTTAACCGCTTTATTAGTGCTTTAGTTGTTGGGTTAAAGCCTGAAGCCGGAGTTTAGTCTGTCTTATAGACGGTGGAGGCGCAGCAGTGGAGTCCATCAATCATACGCTGCCTGTTTGCTTATGAGAGGAAGCGTTTGCTTACAGTTCCTGCTTCACTTCTCTTTGAATCTATGAAGCTGCATGTTCCTGCTCTGAAGTCTTCCTCCTCCCCGATGAGTCAGTATGTGAAGAGAAACGCTTAATACCTGCACATGACGACGAGCATCTGTGGCATGTGTGGCACTCTGTGAAGCTAAGGTTATTACGGGCTGAATGTTGTTAGACTGTAGGGCTCCGCATTTGCCTGAGCTGACGAATGTCTGGCTTATCTGATTGGCCTTTCTTCTATTTCCTTGCATTGTTGTGCCGTAAAATAGGATCGTTATGGTTGTCCTCTTATACTGGGTAAATGTGGCTAAGAGTGCAGAGAAATTTTACAGTGAAGTGAGCAAATGAAGGACCCCTCCTCCCAACTCCAACCAGTCCTGACCTCCATTTTACCTATGAGTCATAGGGAAGCCTTTCCAGGGGAGCGTGTGCAGCTATACTTTCCTGAAGAAGGGAAACCCCTATAGAGGAGGAACGGCTCTAAAAACTCTGCATGTTGGGAGGAAAAAACATTCAGAGCTTCGCTTCATGCAGCCGTACGGAGTCCCATTAGGGACCCACCTTAACTATGGAGTGACATGTGTTCCACTATTGTTACAAGTAAAGAACATATTTTTTCAATGAAAGTAAAAAAAAAAACATATATATATATATATATATATATATATATAAAAGCAAAATCAGAAATGAAACTGAAAATTTCTTAATTGGAGAAAATCTTTTACCTCTGACTTTAGTATTTATTGTTGTTTTTGTTTTGTTTTTTCAAATAATTTCCCTTATTTCATATTTCACCTTTCCCTATTTGTGTTTCATAATTCATTTATTTTTTCAGAATTTTTTTTGTACAATTTTGTAAGAAATTTTCTTATTTTTTTTAATTCAATTTTTATCAATATTCCATATTTATGGAGCTTTTAAGGAAATATCCATGGGTCAATCAAAATGTCCCTTTAAAAAAATAGCCGAATCCAATAGAATCCAACATTAAATTATTTCATAAAATTTTTTTGGGCTGTGTATGACCTAAACAAAAACAAAACAAAAAGCAAACAAACAAGCAATCTGCTATAAAATGACAAATAACACCAGATACTCTCAGTCATCTAGAGCAGCATTTCAATCAAGAAAACATTCTTAATTGAAAAAATATTTTAACTGTAACTTTAGTATTTATTTATTTATTTTTCAAATAATTAGACATTTTTATATATATATATTTTACCTTCCCCATTTGTTTTCCCCGATTCATTCATGTTTTCAGTTTTTTGTATAATTTTGTAATAAATTTCTTTCTCTTATTTAATCCCATTTTTATGGAGCTTTTAAGGAAATATCCGCAGCTCAATCAAAATGTCCCCTTAAATTTTAGTAGGACTGTGTTCTGGTCAGATAAATCCAACCCTAAATTATTTTTAAAGCCTGTTTTTGGGCTGTATATCACCAAAAAAATAGACAAATAAATAAACAAGCTATCTGCTAAAAAATGGTCTATGTCCTGATATATGTTGAGCAGTTAGTTTCCTCCCAGGCTTCCAGCTTACAAAGCTTTACAGTTTTAACCCGAAACCTTCAGTTAGGTGACGATGTAGACCTGTCTCACCTAGATATGCATCTAAATGGACAAAAGAATGACCACAAGAGGAGAAAAACGGGTTTTTTCAGTGCGACGACTTGAATAGTCCTGCAGACGTGGCATGTCTGATGGATCTGATAAATATTACTGTCATAGGCGGCCATTTTTTTCTTAGTGCTTTGACTTAACTTTTATGCTTTCAATTTATTAAACCTGGAATTTGAACAGGTCTAAGTAGATTTATAAGATCGTCTGTATCATAGAAACACAGACGAAAACATCTTCATACGATGCCTGAACGGTTTGGGTTAAGTTTAGTTAAAACTTGGCTCTAAAACAATAAAACTAACTGAAATGTTTGTTTTGGTCAAACCTAAAACTGCTAACGGTTTCATCTCCTGTTATTTTATGTATAATATTGTATTTAACACCAAATAACGAAGTAGAATGTTTTTAACTGTTTATTGTCTGTTAATGTTACAGAACCAGCTGATTTTATTTTATTTTTATTTAGTAACCATAAAAAGAGCAACTTTAGAAGCTCCTTTAATTTCCAAATTAATCTTCTTGTTGTTCGACTTGCAAATGGTTGAGGGTCTTTCTATGGCGTGAAGTTTGTTTCATTAATTTTTAAAGCAAGGAACACGTTTTTTTTTTTTTTACTGTAAGGTGAAAAAAAATGAAATCTAGAAATTAAAACTTCGAAAAGAAACTTTTAAATTCAAAAAATCCAATATTTGACTTTTTCTTAATCTTTTATATTTCTAACGTTTTTTGTTTGTTTTTTTTCAAATTAAGTTTTTTACAGTTGTATATTTTCACATTTTATAAATTTTTATAATTCTGGTTTTCAGATTGGGTTTTTCTTACAGCATTTTTTTCCCAAACTTGTATTGAGCTTAACTTTAAGAGAATGTGATCTGTGAATTACAATTTTAAAAGAATACAATTTATGAAACTTAGTTTGAAAAGCAAAAATTAGGAAACAAAATAAAAAAATAGTAATTCTGGAAGAAAAAAAAGTATAACATTTAAAAATTGTAATACAATACTAAACAAAAGAAGAAAAAAAAATCTTTAAAAATAAAATAGACAAAACCATAGTTACTCTTAAAACCTTTTTTGATTAAATTTTTTTTTAAAGTTTCATTTAAAACATCTATTTACAAAACATCTTCTTTGCCTGTAAGAATAATGGGACAAAGTTCATTCCATATTTCTCATTTAAGAGAAGAAAAGGTTTCAGAGGGTTCTTAAAGTTAATGAGTAGCAACAGGTGGGGGGTGGGGGTGCGGGTGCCGTGTCACACCATCATTGAAACAAAGAGAAAATCATTAAAGCACTACAGACAGCCTTTACTGCCAAGCTCTGATTAGGGTGATGGTCAAGAGGCGTTTCTGTAAAGTTGTTTAGTTTGTGACGGTAAATCTAGATCATCATGAAATCAATACTGGAATCTTCTAGTGCAGAGGAGACCAATTACAAATCAGAGTGGTTCGTAAAAAGAAAATCAACACCCAGTGAAGGTCTGGAGACATTTTTAATTATAATCAGTTACTTTAAAGAGAATTTAACACTGACTTAATGTTGGCAGTGGGCTTTAGGCTGCCCTGCAAGGCTTTAAACCTGGGTTTAACC
>NW_015152408.1:33670-34848 GCF_000732505.1 Cyprinodon variegatus
ATCACCGTAGGCGGCAGTTTCTGTCCATTTGCGTGGCAGCCAATCCACGCCCACACTTCCCCTTTAACGTTCTCATGGCGGTCTCAAACGTCCGCAGTAACAACACACATAGGGCGCACCGCACATTTTGAGGGAAAAAAAAGACTTTTGTATGCGCCTTATAGTCACGAAAATACGGTAACAAGAAAATCTCCTCTCCTTCAGCTTCATTCAGACGGGAGCAAAGCTACGCCCAACTGTTGTGTCATGTGACCAAATGAGCTAATTTCATTGGCTAGAAGCTGCTCGACTGCATCGAGTGTAGATTGCTTTAGCTGGAGGTCACCAAAAGGTCAACACATTTGCAGGCAAATTTTTTTGCAGGCACAGTTTTACCAGATAAAAATTCAGTGTTTAAAATTTGGTGTTAAAAAAGGCGGATACCACTGAGACTTTTTTTCTTTCATAGATTTATGCTTTATAGAAAGTTAAACGTGCGTGTTTGCAGACTTTTCTTTGTTTTTCGGCGTCCCTGATCCTCTTACCGTCGCGCTGCAGAGAAAGTGACCCTGGGTCGGGCTGCCGGTGATATTCTTTAACTGCTGTTATTTTAACCACAGTTCTGGGCTGCAGTGAGATTAGCTCCCATTCTGGGCCGCTCTGACCTCACAGAGCGAGGAAGCTAAGAGGGATTTGGCCGTCTCTGCTCAGACGGTTTATCTCTCCTGTTTATGCCGACGGTCTGAGTCTGAGTGAGGGAGTCAGAGCGAAGCAGGGCGGATGGCTGAGACTCTGGCCTCAGGTGACGGGCCGCTGGTTGTCGGCTCGCTCTGTTAACTGAACTGAAAGTGACGACTGTTTAACCGGTCAGCGGAGGATGCGTGGCTTCGTCTGTTCCACTGATCTGGATATGGAGTTGGTCGATGCTGATCAAGTTGTGGTGAGAAAAAACAGCCAGAAATGAAGGGAGTCATTGTTGTTTCGCCTTGAGGTTGGGTTATGCTTGATGCACGTATGTTTGAAGACATACGGCTTTTCCCAGGCTGTGCCTAAAATGTTAAGAGGCAATGTATGGTCAAAAAATGTTAAAACAAGGGAGGTAAACGATAAAGAACTGGCTGGAACTGGTGGAGGAAACCCACAAAATGGAAAAGTTAACATTTATGCTGAGACTGCAGTCGGATCTTTATAAAAAGAGA
>NW_015152408.1:37175-42517 GCF_000732505.1 Cyprinodon variegatus
AGAACAGACAAGTCTGCTCTGATGCATGCTGGGTAAATAGGGAGGGCTGAGAACAAAGTCCCCGGATGTTGTTCTCAGCCCTCCCTATTTACCCAGCATGCATCAGAGCAGACTTGTCTGTTCTTGAGACTGACAGCTGTCCCAGCATGCACTGCGGCAGCAGCAGCTTCCAGGTTAGCGCTCACTTAGCTTAGAGTATTAAGTTAAAAGTTGATTTTAGGATCATTTGAGGCGAGAACATTATAAATTAAGCTTCACTATATTGCCCATTTACTAATTTAATGCGTAACTAAATCAGTAAATAACTATTTTTCCCCCACTAAATGAAAAAAGTCATAATTTATTATTATCTAAAGCAGGGGTCACCAACCTTTTTAAGGCTGAGGGCCACTTTAAGGGTACCGAGACGTAGGAAGGGCGACCATTACTGGCCCATGAGCTGCAAGCGTTAGCGTTAGCCTGAACTTTGTTCATTATCAACATATTTTAATTGTTTCTGTTAATTTCTAAGTTTATTTTGACATTTTGAAACCTCTATAAATGATTAAAAAGAAGAGCAACAGAATAAAATAAAATTTCAAACTTAGCCCACTTTATTTAGAAGACTCTGAGGGCCCCCCATGTGGTCCTTGAGGGCACCGCGTTGGTGACCCCTGATCTAGAGACTATTAATAACAGGAGGTGAAATGCAGCTCCTGATTAGCTTTGAATGTGGTGATGTCATCAGTACGCTGCTGTTCCAGTTGACCCAGTTTGCATCCAATTATTTAATTAAACAGTCTTAGTTTTTGGGAATATATAAGAATTATGCTCTAATTTGTAATTATGCACCGATGCCAGTATCAGGCGGGGCCCCGATCCAGCAATAAAATGGTGGTATGGGTATTGGCGAGTACCAACCAATAGGGCATTGATACCATTTTGACAGCCAAAACATTCTTCAACTATTGTCACCCATTCCAGGTAGGCAATAAAAAGTTCTACTGGATTCATTCTTTGTTTTAGTCTTTTTCCTGCTTCACAAAGGAAGGCAGCAGCTGGACATGAAGCCATGATGGCGATTATTTTACATCCAAGTAGTCTGCAGTTCTTCAGATATACACATCAATTTCAAACAGATGGTATCGGCTGATACTCTACAGACAGGTATCGGGGCCAAAAAATGGCATCAGTGCAACACTACTAATTTGTAGTTAGTGATCAGTCGTTACTATATTTTAATTTGGCAAACCGGATCTTCTCTCTGTTCCATCTCCTGTTTGGTGCGATTGCAAATCTCCTGACCTTGCCGGAGCAGAGCAAAAAATAGCTCTGCTCTTTATTTTGACGGTGAAGGACGCTGAAGATGTACGTGCACATTTACGTGCGATTGTGGAACAGTTCTCATTGGTTAATCTGACAGACAATTACTCCACACGACGTACGTCGGGGTGGAGACGGAGGATATGGAATCTGGGGTATGAATCAACAGCAGCGCCCTCTACTGGACAGATTCCAGATTCCTTCTAAGTGGACATTATCAATATATCAATCAGATGGAAACAGTTTTAATCCCATAAACCAATTATCAGCAATTCATCGTAAACCAATAAGTTGTTTATATCCCTTATGCAAATAATCAAGATATCGATTAGCTTTAGCAAAAATATGCAGACTTTAATTGTCTTGAGCATAGATACATGCTAGATTAGCATCGTATCCTGACATAAGGTTTTGGAATCAGTTACGGCTGCAACTAACATTTATTTTTCAAATCGATTAATCTATCGATTATTTTTTTTTCCATTCATTGATCAATAATCGGATAGCCAAATGTTTCTCAAAGAAGATTTCTTACGAGTTATAAACCAGGTAAAAATACTAAAACTTTTCCACTTGAGGAGTTCTGGATTGAGCGGTATGTATTAAATTTAATATGAGAAAAAATATATCTTCTTTGGCTCAATATATTATATGGCTGGAACGATTATTTATCAATTAATCTGTCGATTATTTTTCTTCTGATTAATAATCAGATAGCCTAAGTTTCCTTAAAGAACTCTTTTTATGAAAGTTCACCAGGAGAAGTTCACCCAACCTGATTTAAAACATTTAAAATTACCGCATGTTTTCACTTGCACCTCTTCTCCTGTTAATACGGTAAAGCCCTGCGGAGCGAAATAACAAACCATCAGTTCAGGTGTTTGAGAAAATATGGGAATCAGGAAATTATCTAAAAATCAAACTGAACGATTGTTGTTCTCTACTTCAAAAACAATTTGAAAATGAAAAATGAAAAAAATTTCTATTTTTTAATATTATTTATTTAAAAATTCAATGTATAACATGGACGCATAGAAACCTAATTTTTTACCAGTGTTAAATTCTGTTTAAAGTAACAGATTATAATTAAAAATGTCTCCAGACCTTTACTGGTTGATGATTTTCTTTAGTCAGACCCTGGATGATTATTAATTGGTTAAACCTGATTTAGAGTCTGTATACTCGTGTTAACGAGTAATCGATTACCAAGTTAGATTAGTTCAATAATCGATTAATCACTATTAATCCAATTATTTGTTTTAGCCGTAGTATCAGTACTGTTTACATCTTATCGACATCCAAACTAATATTGTTTCATGATAAACACCTAGTCAATGTAATTGGATAATTACATTTTCCAGGTAAAACCCTTGAAGAAAAGGTTGAGCTTAGTTTCAAGAGCTGCATTGTTAACAGTAATTCAAAGTCGGCGTGTGACCTCTAAAGCTGCGGCATTCAGGAAGTGGTTACTAATCCCGCTTAAGTTGAGGTGAGGGTTTTAAAGATGCGGGTCAGTGGTGACTGACAGCGGCGGTGAAAAGACGGCGCATTGAGGCTGGATCAGGTTTAACTGACGCTGGAGAGAAGCCAGAGGGAGGTTGGTTGGTCAGGAGGCCAGTTAACAGGTTTGGCTCCTCCCTCTACTTTCCCTTAAAGAAGCTGCGGTGTGTGGGAATGTGATCGGCTATGGTTGGTTAGTAATATCTAAGACTGAAACAATCAGATTAATCGATTATTGAAATAATCTTCAACTATCAATCATTAACTGGAGTATAGAGACCGTAAAACCTGCCTTTAGCTGACAGAGCGACGCACTTAGAGCAGGAATTAAACCACGATTGTAAAACCAAATGCATAAACAGTTTGCATTTAAGATTTAAAAAAAAACCTTTTCTGTCTATTAATCTGCTCTATCCAGAACTCCTCAAGTGGAAAATCTGTATTTTCACCTGGTGTCATTTCATAAATCTTCAAGGAACCTTTGGCTATCTGATTATTAATCAGTTAATTGGAAGAAGAATCAACAGATTAATCGATTTGCAAAATAATTGTTTGTTGCTGCCCTTCAAATATCTAATCTGTATAGTTGTTGTTTTTTTGTTTGTTTTTATGTTAACCTACAAAAGATCGATGCTATTAGACGACACCCTGGGATTAGTCAAGTATTTCTGATTCCTGGTTGATGGGACAGGTGTTGTGAATGAAACGGAAAGAGCTCCTCTATGTCACTGAATGTGTGCATTGATCATGGGCGGTTCTAGACAGGGGCCAATAGTGACCAGTGCCCCTGTAGATCATGTCCTGGCCCCTATTATGGCTCCTGTACTGAAGACATAAAACTCAAATAAATACTAATGATGATCTGCGCTGGAACAGACATGGTTACTGAGAGCTCCTTTGGATCTATGTAATTGTTTTTCCTTTACAAATTCTGTTTTACTAATTATTTAAATACGATAAGGTGATAGCTTCTGTGGTATCGAGATATGATCCCAGTTTTCATCTACGAAATATTTTCTTCAAAACAAATTACTCTATTTTTTACGGCTGAATTTATCAGTTTTTCTTGAGTTCTAATTCAGAATTTATAGAAAACGGTAATTTTAACTTAAATTAAGTCAAAAATATGGAAAATTCCTAAATTCTGAATGTATATTGACCTAAGACATTTAAAGAAAAGAATTCGAATTAAACCTAATTGAATAGAAATTTCCCTTCATGCAGCTCTATTAATTTTATTTATTTCATGCTTTTCTGTGCCCCCATGGAAAAAACACACTGGCCCCCTCCTGGCCCCCTGGTACATTTGGTATAGAACCACCACTGGCATTTCAATTAGTGGAAAAATATGCAAGAGAATATAAAAAAAAAAGCCTAATCGACCAAAACTTTGGCGATCCCCATGCAGTACCTCTGTGGGCCCCCATAGGGGTCGCTTTATATTCTTTATATCCCCGTTCTAGCACAAGATCTACATCCAGCCATTCAGTAAAGATGCTGTACGTCTTATTTTTCACTAATGAGATGAGCCCTTCAATGATATATTACCTATTCTAAACTAAGTTGGAAAAAAGTAAAAAAAATATTGGAAAAGTTAAAAAGTAAAGTTAAAAAGTGAATTAGCCTTTTTTCGTAAGCTAAATAAATGCATAATTTTTTATCGGAAAAAAAAAAAAAAAAAAATTAGCCTAAATAACAGTTATATTTAGATTTATAAACTAAACAATGTCAGTACCAGTATCATCATTAATGCCTCTAAGGTTGTGTTGGACACAGTTTCTTATAGAAGCTCTTTTAGTTTTTTCTTAATATATTCGGGCAAGTTGCCGTTTCTTGTTATTAAATTGACATTCATTTTTGCCATCAAAATATCCATAAGTTTTGAATGTTACAAAGGTTATAAGGTCTTGTCCTGGATTCCAATAACACTATTGGCTTAAGATGTAGGAATAACAAACTAAACATTAACAATCGATAACAGATGGAGGGAGAGGCAATCATCTGCTTAATGTGATCTTAAGACATGGCGGCTGAATATACGGAGAAATGGACAAACACGTCTGTAGATAAAAGAAAAAATACTTTAATATCCACTCAGCCGATGTATCGTCTACCTTTAATACGTAATGATTATTTTAGCGTTTATAACTGACTGACTTTCTGGGTTTTATGTGGTTTTATATGTATATTAAATATTTTTAATGTTACATCTGAGGAATTTTATTTAAAAAGAAAAACAAAGAAAAAAAGTCAAAATAATAAACTTTGTACAAGATTTTTTTTTGTGCGTTCTTGGCAGTTTTTCATATCAACTGAAAGGAAACATGCTGCGTTTTGGCCTTGAGCAAGGAGAGAATTCACAGCACATCTCAGGGGACTTTACAGAGATAATTCAACCAGATCATCCAGTCAGATCGGTTCAAAGTTTTCTATCTAAGGAAAACCAGCTGATTGCATCGACTCATTGACTCTTCAGCAATCCCCCACCCCAGCCTCTAATGCCTCTAAGATCAGCCACAGCCTTGAGAAAATTCAAGGGC
>NW_015152408.1:42935-44537 GCF_000732505.1 Cyprinodon variegatus
AAGGGGTGCCTATGTCCTCCAGCAGTCTAAGCCTATAGCAGCAGAACTGTAGAGATAGCTCTGGAATAACGATTCCTTTCTACTCGCCTTCCCTTCCTCAGGGGGATACCAGGGCCCAGCTGGTGGCGGAGCGACTTGGTCTGGGACAAAACCTGGATCTGTCAGACACCATGGTCCAGCAGAAGCTGGACGAGATCAAGGAGCAGATCCGCAGAGAGATCCGCAAGGAGTTAAAGATCAAAGAAGGTGCAGAGAACCTGCGTAAGGTAAGCCCTCAAAAACTCTTTTGTTTTTTTTGTCTGTAAAATTCACTTTTAGAAATTAATCCAGAGTTGTAATGGTGCAGTCCTCTTTTCCAGTTTTTAATGGGTTGCATATTTTGCATTATTTTCTAACTTTAGTGATATTTTTTAACATGTCTCCTTATTGATTCAGCAATAAATTTTATTTAATTTTTGTTAGAAATGGACAAAATTGAAATTTACCTCCAAAAGACACAATCCAGTTATGACACTTTGAAAAGGTTTTGATAGTAACTGATGTTTTAATTCTCTTTGCTTTTTATTGGTCAAGCCAATACAAGCACCCGTTATTGCAAATGTTGTCATCGTCCATGTAGACCAATAAAAATGCGAATAGGCTCTTCAATCCAGAAGAAGTCCACTCCAATTTTGTAAAAAAAAAAAGAGAGATTAGAATATAATATCTGTAAAAAAGAAAAAAAATTTGAAAAAATATCTTTTGGATTTGCAAAGTCTGACCTCTACTTGCAACAATAATGGAACAAACTTCACTCCATATACCCTTTGCTTTCCTCAGGTCACCACAGATAAGAAGAGTCTGGCTTATGTGGACAATATGTTGAAAAAATCGAACAAGAAGGTGGAGGAGCTCCACCAGGAGCTCCAAGAACTGAACGCTCACATCGTAGTCAAAGATCCAGAAGAGCTTTCAGGTAATTTCAGTCAACTTACATTTATTTTATTATCTTCAAAGCGGCACAAATCAACGATTTGTGGCCGTCTGCTGGTTTCTGTAAACCGTCCTTCAGCAGGTTTCTATTTAAGAAAAATAATCCTAGAAGATTTCTGCTGTCAGTGGATGTGAATGATTTGAGTTAGAAGCAGAGGCAGCATCACATGGTGAGAAATCAGCCTCTGCATTACAGAAAGACGAGCCGATGGCTGAGCCATTTAAACTCCATTCGTTTTCTTCAATTAGCATTTTAGCATCTTATAGGTGACATCACTAGAGGAGGCGGCGGCTCGCTGGGGAAAAGGCAGATTTAAGGGAGCACTCACCTCGCAAAAAAAAAAAAGCCCTCTTCTTCTAATAAAATCAGGCGTGCTATGTACGGAAGAGGATTAGGGCCACTGGAGAAAAAAAAAAAAAAGTTAACTGATTTTTAAATTTTATTTCAGGTTAACATGGGAAAAAAAGTCTGAATTCTGACTTTTTTCTCAGAATTCTGATTTTAATCTTAGAATTCTGACTTTAATCCCAGAATTCTGACTTTAATCTCAGAATTCTGATTTTAATCTTAGAATTCTGACTTTAATCCCAGAATTCTGACTTTAATCTCAGAATTCTGATTTTAATCTT
>NW_015152408.1:48001-49043 GCF_000732505.1 Cyprinodon variegatus
TAATGGTTCTGCTCCTCCATGTTTCCTCTCCTCCCGTTAAACGGAGAACCTGGCGCTCCTCAGCCTATTAGATGACTCTACGTGACTCACGTATTGTTTCGGCGCAGGGCCACGCGCTTCCGCTCTGCTCTCGTCCTACAGGTGTTTCAGCTGAAAGTGTTAGTGTGTGTTTAGCAGCCAGAAGCACGACTCACAGCAGCGCTTCTTTAGCTCCTCCTGCTTCAGGAGGCGCATCAGGAGACGCGGCGCATCGTATTTACCATCCGTCCTGATGGTGAGCGTCTCCACGCCGACTTACAGAAACAGAAAAGATCTAAATTAACAGCAGAACTAGACGGTTGGCCTGTTTGTTTGTTTTTTAGTTCACATTTAAAGTGTTTTTTTTGTTTCTTTAGATTCTACTGCTGAGAGCTGAAAGGGAACCAGAAAAACCAGCAGGTTATCAATCCATGCAGAGTCGGTTCTGTTTTAGCTGAGTCAAAATAAAATGAGAAAAAAAAAAAATAAACCACTGGCTATTTATTTAGTTTTTATTTTATTTAAAAATTTAATTAGAAAAAGGAAAATTCTCCTAAAAAAAGTAAAATCACTACAAAATAAGAAAACTGTATATTTAGTTTTTGCTCTAAAAAATAAACACATTTAATATTAAATGTTTTGCATTTAAGTTTTAAAGCAATTTAATTTTGAAGATGAGTGTCAATAGAAAGTAAGCGGGGGTGTCTTTAAATGCAATTCATTAAATGTAAATGAATTTAGTGTTTATATTTGTTCTGTTTTGGTCGTTGAACTAGAAAGAAAATGACATCAGGGATGCAAAGGAGGTATTTGGAATGATATTTATCATTTGATTTGTCTTTATTAAATATTAATAAAGAAATAATGTTTGAAAATGGCTTTTATTTTTAGGTGAAGGCTGAATACAACGAATGCTCCACAAAATAAAGAATAAATACAGAAAACAGATTAACAGAAGAACTTTAAGGAGCACAGAGGACTGATTTCAACCAGCTTAAAGCAAAATGTCTTAAAAATGGATCTA
>NW_015152408.1:50361-50961 GCF_000732505.1 Cyprinodon variegatus
CTCCCGGTGGGACTTGCCTGGAACACCTCACCGGGGAGACGTCCAGGAGGCATCCTAACCAGATGCCTGAGCCACCTCAGCTGGCTGGGAGTCTGGGAGCGGCCATTTTTGGGAGCTGCCGTTATTTTTTAATAATAGCAAAAGCTGAGCTAAAAACAGGCTAACACAAACTTCCATTCATCGACTAAACTGGAACAACCAGAGGTCAAAATGTGATTTGATGATCTGCAGTTTCCCATCCGTTTAAATCGCTGGAGAGCTCAGTTATGCATTTAACCATTTTTACAGAACATTTCCTGCAGCCGGGCTGAGATTAAAGTCAATATGTCACACACTGATCAAACATTAAAGATGATTAAAGTGCATGTAACGCCTCTCTTTTCAGGTCTTTTATAAAATAAAGCAAGTTAAATGGAAAAGTCCGGTCAGCAAGGAATGATCCATGGATCATTATTTATACCTAGAACTAACACGTTCCCGGGGAGCTAATGAATGTAGCGTTAATCAGTAAAAAATAAATAAAAACAATCATTTTTGACGCCATCGCTGAGTCTGGGAGCGGCCATTTTTTCCCAAATATAGTAGCCCCTCCCTCCTGCC
>NW_015152408.1:52436-53658 GCF_000732505.1 Cyprinodon variegatus
CTGCTATTTTCAATGACTACTTATTTTTGTCCAGCTTTAACATCGGTATCGATATCGGTTATCGGCTACATGAGTTTTAAAATATCGGATATTGGCCAAAATCCCAATATCGTGCATCCCTAATAAAATCTGTCTAAAGTCTAAAAGAAAGAATATTCCGGTGGCGATATCAGGGAGAGGTTTCTAATGAGGCTGGAGGATGCAACACTAATTTCTTTAAAAATGTAATATTTTCAGCAGAGATAAAATAGCTTAACTGCTGATCAGGGAAGCAGGAGGTGATTGCTGCTCACATCAAGTCACCAAAACACACAGAAAGTCACTACACTGCAAAAAATGGAAATCGAAATTAGCCGTTTCTTCTTGAATTAATGAGATAAGTGAGACACTTTGCCAACGGAACAATATATATTTAAAATAAGAAAAGAACAATAGCATTGTCTTATTTTAAATGCATATTATCTAATGATCTAATTGTAAGAGTAAAAATACTCATTCCACTGGCAAATCATCTTATTAAGCTACTTAAATTAAGTGTAAATATTGATTAAATTTTTTTTATTTTTTGTTTCTAGATTGTTTTTACAGTGTAGGTTTGCCTCTAGTCATTTATTTGGGAACAATGGAATGAGAGGCGACTAGAGGATTGGAAAAGTTCTTTAGATAAAAGAACTAAGTTAGAAACGCTCCAGTTTTCCATCACTAACCAGAACAGAACAGAGCAAAGCGCTTTAGCCACCAGTTAGCTTCATACGCTAACCTTTAACTTCTGATTTTCTTTGAATAAGTGTTCAAGTATAGATTATGACAAATTAGATGCTTTGCATTGTTTTAACTTTTTTAAAGGAAAAGTCTGATCAGCAAGGAATAATTAATGGATCATTATCTATACAATTCTATTCAGTTTATTTCTATAGCTCCAATTCACATCATGTCATCTCAGGTCACTTTCCAGTTCAACCCGATCATCCAGTCAGATTGATTCAAAGTTTGCTGATTGCATCGACTCATTGACTCTTCAGCAGTCCCTCACACTAAGCATGCTTGTAGCGACAGTGGAGAGGAAAAACTCCCTTTGAACAGGAAGAAACCTCCAGCAGAACCAATACCTAAATCTAATACGTACGTGGTTTTCATAACCCCTCCCTCCTGCCATCTTCCAGCAGTGACGTCACGGTGCGGTAAGCCTAGCGCCATTCTCCCCGCTTTCCAAGCTAAATCA
>NW_015152408.1:54105-60741 GCF_000732505.1 Cyprinodon variegatus
GTGTTCTTTGACAAACATGGATGCCTCCAGTAAAGCACATTCACATGAAAATTACTCTGAATTAAAAACACTGAAGAACTTTTGTTTCTCTACCTTTGCATGTAGTGAAAACCCCGAAGGTTTTCTGAGGTATTATTCTTTTATTTTATAAATATATCTAAAATGGTTAACCTGCTTCATTAATAACGTATCTGGATACGGCGTCTCAGTATCCATTTTTTTTGTTTACCCTCATTTTAGAGTAAAAACAAAACAAACAAAAAAATAAATAAATAAAAGTTGGTGCATTTATTTCATTTTCCATATGAAAGCAGAATGGGGCCTAAATGATGTTAACCTGCTGCTGCGTGTGTGGCCGGTGGGGGGGGGGGTCACAGACGGACGATGCTTCCAGTTGGAAACAGTCGTGATGTCAGAGAGGAAATGCCTGCTGGACCGAGGACTTTCCTGCACGCAGCCGCCGTCAACAAGCAGCATTAAACTTCTCAGGAATTTGGGGTGGAGTTTGCTTTGTTCACGCTGCACGAGTGTGTGTGTGTGTGTGTGTGTCCACAATTGTTTTTGATGAATAAGGTTTTCCACGTGTTCAGTTGTTCAGTCGTCACAGCTCCAATTAAGGGCAGAAAACTGACCTTGGAGCACCAAATTTGGTCACCTCGTATAGCTTCAGTCCTTGTTTTCTTCAGAACGCATTAACGACGATTGACGGAAAACTAATATGTTTACAGGATCGCAAGTTACTGGCAGCGGCTCAGCAGATGCTTCAAGACAGTAAAACCAAGATCGAGTTCATCAGGATGCAGATCCTGAAGGCCAGCCAGGCCAGCGAGCTGACCTTCGAGAGCAACGACATGATGGGTGAGCCGCCGCTCTTGTTGTTACTCCCCTTTGGCTTAAAGCAGCCCATCCATTCTGCATCGTTTCTGATCTGAGATATAAAGCAGAGTTATTCGGCTCAGGTCCGAGAGGTCCAGAGTCCTGCAGCTTCCAGAAAACCGGCGTCCCAATTAAAATAATGCTGGAAAAACATGAAAGACACCATGATTAGACCTCTAATAACCAAGAACGATTGTAAAACATGTTACTCACTACTGTGTGTTCAAACTATCAACACCTGTCCTCCTGGACCTGCAGACAAGTCCATCATCAGTCCTCTGGACCTGCGGGTGGAGGAGCTGTGTCACCATGCCAGGATAGAGTCTGCAGTGGCAGAGGGAGCCAAGAACGTCATGAAACTTCTGGGTTCTGGAAAAGTCACAGAAAAGAAAGCTCACTCAGAGGTAGGCTGGAGGGGGTCACTGTGAAGGACGGGGGTCTGCAGCCTTAACAATCCAAAAAGAGACATTTTGGACACTTGTCCAGCTAAAATATGGCATGATTGCATACATTTATTTTTAAGAAATATGAACCTCAAAAGATTTGTCATTTATAAACAACCATTGTACCATTTCAAATTTTAGATTTTAAAATTCAGGGAAAACGAGAATAAATGCATTTCTCAATGGGCTGCTAAACGTTTTGGAAAGTTATCTTTAAAACCCAACATTTTTACATTTTTTCTTGAACTAAGGAGGTAAGTGAGACACTCTGCAAATGGAACAACATGATTAACATTTAAAATAAGACAAAATATTTTGTCTTATTTCAGTTGCATATTATCTAATTATCTTATTTTAAAGTTGTAAGGAAATCATATTAAAATGTCAAATCCTTTTAGCTTAAACATGTATAATAAATATAATCTTTATCAGACCATATTGTCCAACAATTTAGAAAATTTCTATTTAAAAAAATCTAGTTAGTTCTACGTCAGCCTGAACACCTAAATTCGGCCAATCATATATCAACGGTCATCTGTCAATCAAATGTTTTCAGTCATAGCATCTTGATTCATGTGTCGCAGCTAATATACGCAACGGTTGAAATCAGAATCCTTTCCTTTCCCATTGAGTTGCGTCCCAGTGTTCACGGGGATGGACGTCTGTGTCTTCGGCAGGCGTAGAGCTAACAGAACTGGCAGCGTTGCGAGGCAAGGGCTCAAACATGTACGGCTGGAAGCCTTCTACACCAAACCAAGCTTCTGCCGCCCTGGCGTCCTCTTCCACAACATCTTCGTCCCCGCTTTCCTCCTCTAAATAAAAAATGGATGACGGAGGAGACTCATCCACGACCTCCGACACTAAACTCTCCTCCTCTTGCATGTTTCCGCTGTCCATAGCGTTCCTTGACAGCGTCGTTTCTAAGTCACCAATTTAGTGCTACTTGGTCCCAATAGGAAATTCCCATTGGGAACCTGCTAGCACTAAGTTGCTAACTGGTTAGCAAGATGCTTCCAACAAACCGGCCACAACTAAACATGCTTGCAAACCTTCTGCCACAACAATCTAGTTTACGGCTATAGTCTGAAGAGGTTAATATTTAATAGGTTGATTGTTTTGTTCAAATTTTTTCCACTTAAAAAATATTAAAAATAGTTTATATTTCTGTTTTTTGAAATTAAATGCAATTAGATACTGGGGAAAACGCTAAAACATGCATTTATTTAGTATGTCTATTGTTAAAATAATTATCCAAAGTGATGAAGAGCCTTAGTTGAGTGTCTATAGAGCCGTACGTTGCAGACCTCTGGTCTAGGACTTGGTCAGGATCACTCAGATTGCACCTGATGGGGGGGTAAATAAAAGAGGAAATTGTGTCTCTCCCTCAGGCTCAGGCTCGCTTCACGGAGTCCAGTCAGAAACTGGACCTCCTGCGCTACTCGTTAGAACAGCGGCTCAGCGAGTTGCCCAAAAACCACCCCCGCAGCAGCGCCATCAACGAGGAGCTGTCTCTGCTGTCCTCCCCGGCCCTCAGCCCCAGATCCAGCATCATCTCCACGCAGAACCAGTACAGCACCGTAACCAAGCCTGCAGCGCTCACAGGTAAGAGCAAAACATGAAGCACAATTGTTTTATGTAGACACAGGAAGTTATCCTGGCATCAGGGCGGACTGATATTTCCTCTCAGATTGGCGATAAAATGAAACATAAGTGTTTATATCAACAGTGCAGTGTTACATTAGGGAACGTGTTTGACTGGTGCAGCTGTGCCCTTATTTTTGTCTGCAGACACACCTGTATACCTGTGTCTGAACAGGCTGAAAACCCGCCTCCCTGCAGCTGCTTTGATACGTAGTGAAATGTGTTCCATTATTGTTGCAGCAAACATGTTTTTAAATTGGGAAAAAAAGGCAGAAATGAAAGGTTTTGAGAGTAACTTTAATGTTTTTCAATTTTTTTTCCCCAAAAAAGTTTATTTTTTCAATTTATTTATTTTTTTTTTTACAGATTTTCACATAAAATTGTCAATTAAAATTTTTTTCTGATTGAGTTTTCCTTCTGCCATTTGATTTAAATAGTGATTTCCTTATCACATTCTCTTCACTTCTGGGGGCGGGCTTTCCTCGGAAATTAGGAGGGAAGACGCATTTCTATTGGTCTGCTGGATGTTAGCAACAGCATTTTTATTGGTCAAGAGCGAGCGTCGTTATTGGGCTCGGGACGAACAGAATGAGATATGGGAATTACAATTTTAAGAGGATGGAAATAGTTAAACTCTTTTTGAAAAACAGAAAGTTGAAAAACTAATAAAATCCGTGAAAAAATGTAAATGTAAGAAAACAGCAAACTTTTTTAGTTTTTTTTTATGCTCAAAATTTCCCGACATACGTATGTCGACGTGTGTTAGCGTGTTTCAGCGTGCTTTAGCATGCTCATAACTTCATGTCGCCAAACGTACCCTTGACTTATCTAGCTAACTGCATTTTTGCCAGATTTTTCGTACGCTGGTCTGAATCGTCAGGGTGTGACGGACGCTTTAGCAACAGCATTTTTATTGGTCAAGAGAGAGCGTTGGTATGGGGCTCGAAGTGAAAAAAAATTAGATATGGGAATTACAATTTTAAGAGGATGGAAATAATTCAACTCCATCTGAAAAACAAATACAAAAAATATGTATAAAATATGTAAATAAAAACAAAAATAGGAAAACAAAAAATTATGAAAAAGGTAAATGTAAGAAAAACGCAAAGTTTGTCTTCAACTTTTTTTTACAATTTGTATTTTTTACAAATTTCTTTGTCCTTTGCTCTCAAAAATAGAGGAACAAACTTTGCGCCGTAGCTTAAGAGGAACCAAATCAAAACAAAGCTAATGTCTCCCTGTAATTTAACAGCACCATGCTAAGTATGCTCTCCTGTTATCTCACACTTTATCAAGCTTTTAATCCAACTCTGATTTCCCTTAATAATCTTTTCCCTGCTAGTCTGTCGCATTAAAATGTTGCAACTAAAATCTAAAGCAGCCAGATTATTTGTTGATAGCTAATATTAGCATGTAAATTCAATGCAATGTAAAATTGAATTGTGATGGGACTGGAAGCTTCACAGCAAAGAACTGAATTGGCTTCATGTTTCCTCCCAGTAGCAGATAATCCCTTTATTTCAGTCTTTGCTCTGCTAACAACGGTTGGATTAGTCATCCTGCTTCCCCTCGGGCTGCGTTCAAGAACACAACTTGGAAGCGTCTCCACAGATTCTAGCTGGTAGAACCGGGTTGGGTTTGATATATTTTGGGAATCATCATCATATTAGTCATATGTTGGTCGCCGGTTCGCTTTGAAGCTGAATTGTTAAATGCTGATGCAAAGAAATATAGGATTTAGTTAATTCTGCTGAAGTGTCAGGTTGAGCGGGATTAATCCGCCTTAAGCAGGGATTGGAGACGAAAACTGAGAATCACAGAGACCCATCGGGCCTGTATGTGATTTATAAAAGGTTGCTTTCTATTGGCCATCTAAACTAAATAAAATACTAGTTTATATTCCAAGATTGGTCATGTTTTTATATGAAGTCATCTTTGTAACTGGATTTATGCACTGAAATCTAAAAAAAAACATGGTGGAAGTGGTTTACTTTAAACACACTGACTGGTAGGTTACCTTCGTCCTCAGGCACGCTAGATGTCAGACTTATGGGCTGCCAAGACCTTCTGGAAAGTGTCCCCGGCCGCTCCAAAGCGGCCCCCAGCCCGCTGCCTGGCTGGAGCCCCAGCGAGACGCGCTCATCCTTCATCAGCAGAGCAAACAGAAACCGAGGGGTGAGCTCCAGGAACCTGACCAAGAGCGAAGAGCTCTCCAGTGAGTATCACCCTGAAGCTAACAGCTAACCACTGCATTTTATTCCACTACTGTTCAAAGAAAAACTATGAAAAAAGAAAAAAATACAATCCATGAATGAAACTTTGAAAAACAGTTTATTCAACAAAGGGTTTTGAAAACAACGATGAAGTATTATGGTCAGGATTTATTCTCTATTTTGAGAATAAAGTTGTAAGATTACGAGAATAAAGTTGTATTTTATGACAACTTTCATTCTGGTAACAGGTTGTGGTATGATGACCTCATTCTCCTAATATTACGACTTTATTCTAGTAATGTTACGACTTTATTCTAAAAAATAAAAAAATCTCAAGTCTGGCCCTAGTTTTTCAGACTGATTTTTACAAATTTATTCATTTCAGATCAGGTCTAAGAGATCACATTCTCTTCACACCTGGGGGAGGGCTTTCCTTGGAGGGAGGAGTCTAGATTCATTCCTATCGGTGTGCTAGACGTTGGCCATGTTTTTATTTAAGGGCGAGCGTCTGAATTGTTCTGTTAAACCTAATCTGATATATTTATAAATTCAGGACTGAAACTAAACTCAGTCACTGATCAAAGTTTGGATCCAGCTTTTATTTCTCACACTTGGTCATCACTGGAGTAGCGAATCACAGGCTGTGACAGAATGGCGTTTCCTTTGACTCCACAGTGGAAATGCTCACAAAAAAAAAAAACCTGCCAAAGAAGATGAAAGTTCTGGAACAAAAACATTCTGTATTTCACATAGTCCAAATTTCCAGATATTTAGTAAAGAAACAGAATTGAACCAGAAATCAGAGCTCTGTGTGTAGCATGGCTGTTCTGTACAGCTGGAATCCTGATTGTCTTTTCTGTCTTCAGATGAGATCAGCGCCGTCCTGAAGTTGGACAACACCGTGGTTGGACAGACCAGCTGGAGGCCCATCAGCAACCAATCCTGGGACCAGAAGTTTACACTGGAGCTGGATCGGGTAACACTCGTCTGCTTTTGATCTCCACCTGTGCTAACAGCTCAGCGGCGTGTTTATGCTGCTTCGCTCCAAGCTAACGTTTGCTGCTCTTGTTGATCTGGCTCTGCTCTCTAGTCTCGAGAGCTGGAGATCTCGGTGTACTGGCGGGATTATCGGTCCCTCTGTGCTGTCAAGTTCCTGAGGCTGGAGGACTTCCTGGACAACCAGCGTCATGGGATGTGTCTGTACCTGGAGCCACAGGGGATGCTGTTTGCTGAGGTGAATGCAGGCCAACGCCGGCACACCGGCTGCTTCCCGTCCATAAAAGGATTCCTCCACACTGATGTCACCCATGTTGTCATCCATGTTTAATTATGTCTGAAATATCTAACCATCTGATTTTTGCTTTAAAGGTGACATTTTTCAATCCTGTTATTGAGAGGAAACCAAAGCTGCAAAGACAGAAAAAGATTTTCTCTAAACAACAAGGTGAGTCAAGGTGGATCCC